>NW_025050446.1:0-13602 GCF_019279795.1 Protopterus annectens
CTATTTAAAAACAAAATTCAAAACCATCCGTATATACCAGCAGAACATTACAAATAACATTGAAACACAAACCCGAAAAGGATTGAATCAACTGTTAATGATAATACCGGGTTACTAATAAGGTATGTAGAACAGTCAGTATGTCTGTGTATGTAGTACTATTCTGTAGTATTTAAAGTGCACACAATCCATATAGTGGAAACAGTTATCTTGTAGTGATGTATTGTTGAGCATAGTCACGCTTGTAGTATTTGTGTGTACTGGTGTAGGTCACAAGGCAAACACCGCATACACCACAAGGGATGCTATATAAGGGCTTTGAAAAGAAATACTCCTCACCAGCTGACGTCAGTGGCAGGGTTGGTCCAACAAGTATGTGCTATAACAGGGGATAGTATATGTTGATATATTGTAACTGTAGCCATATGTATGGGTGTTATACAGAGAATAACATATGGAAGGTTGGGCCACTGTGCAAGTATGTTTTGTATCAGGGATATTGTGCCAATAACTGTGTAATGTACAGTATTGTAGGCAGATATGTATTACAAGCTACATAGCATTACTGTAATGGTAGGTAAACATTAGTTATGTCAGTCGGCATTTACAATACACAATAACAGGATACATATGTCTTTTAGTGAGCTGACACTTTATCAGCATGATAGCAAAGTAAAATGAAAGAGCAATTTAACTATCCATGCACATAAGACATGTAATATGTGCAAAGGTAGGTGCTAAGCTGTCTTTCCAAGGGTATCTGTAAGCCTAGCTAGTATGTGTTGTCTTTCGCCACCCCCATAGGTTGGTTCCCTGTGCCTCTGAATGTCAGAGCCAATAGTTCCCTGTGCCTCTGTCTAGCAGAGCCACTGCAGTGATCCCTGGGTACATGTCTGTCTCCCATCCACACGGCAATGTTTGCCTTGAAGAGTGCTCATGGGGAGCCCTGCCTGATTTACATTGGAATCATGTTCAAAAGCACAGGGAGTGTCCGGGTCAGGAATTTATCCGTTCAGCATGTCCTACTCATTGTTGTGGTTAGATGTATATCCCTAGAGCATGTGGCTCTCAGGGGCCTCTATTTAGGTGGAGCATATCCAGCAATACAGGGTTGGACATGGGCCTTGTATGTCAAGCAGATATCACCTGTGAGTATGCGGTATGCAACTGAGTACAGCTGGAGTTTCGTAGGTTGGGCTGCATAGGTCATCTGTCTGAGGTCAGTAATCCTCTTGGTGTGGTACTGGTGTGGTCTTCCAAGCTGTTGCAAATACCATCTGGCTAGCCAGTGTCCCATGTGTATCACATGCGCAACACAGGTGATACATGGCAGGATGTTGAATCGCTGTACAGTGCCGTGTAGATGTATATGGCAGAACACATACATGTAAAACCTTATGTGAGAATGTCTGCAGGGTCACAGGTCATGTCTGTTAAGGCAGTGTAAGTTATTATATGTGACATATACACTGCATCAAGGTTAACTGCATTAATGTGGACACATCCAGCCATGTGCTGATAGGTAGGAACACCAGTACAGGTAAACAGACATGCCCACATGTAGACAGCAACCACATGGAGTATGAGCAATGTAATCAGGTGACACACACACACATATATGGTGATAATATAGTCTATACACACTGAGCAGAGTGGAGGAGAGGTACTGACTACAACTGTTAGCTGAGATATATAAGTATCCTGTTTTTTCGATTACTTATACTGATTATTGTTTCTAGAAATTTATATATAGCACTTTTTATTGCCTGCTGCACAGTTTTTAAGTGTATTTTTATTGCTATTAACTAATCTGCATGGGTAACTGATTTGTTTGCAGTTAAAAAAGCATTCTGTAGAGTCTCATTGCTCCTTTATCTGTTTAAAAACTTTCATATTGTGGCTTTCTGTAGTGCTTACTCTCTGTAGGATAATAGCTTTAGTATTCCTACCCTCCCTCCCTGTTGGTGTCTTGCTGTTATACTTGGTGGCTTTGCAGTTGCCCGCCCCTACTGTAACTCTGATCTGGGACACTCCTTCCAGTCTAGTGTCATTAGCTCATTCTACCTAATACAGAGAGAACATTTGATAAGGCCTTCATTTCTCCCTTTTCCCGTTCAAAAAAAAAAAAAAAAATATATATATATATATATATATATATATATATATATATATATATATATATTTTGCCTGAATCTCCTTGGTTCTGACTATGCTTCTCAAACATTTTGGAAATATAGAGTATATTTTAGAGCATTTATTATAACTGTAATTGCCTTACTATTGCTACAACTCAAGTGCTCTAGGTTGCACTGCATCTGAAGTGTTTGTGTGTTTTAGCTGCTTTTCTGTATATATAGACTTCTCCGTATATGTAGACTAGCTACATATTCTGCTGTGTTACTACCTCTTAAACCGTTTTTCAGTTGTGCACTTGCCTTACTTCATTTAAAAAGTTTTAAATGGCTACTTTTGTAGAGTTTTAATTGCATTTACTGTTTAGGACTACACACTCAAGTGTGTTAGCCTTTTATGTGTTTATTTACTGTATTATTGCATTGTTTAGCCTGTTTCAACAAAAAAAATACTATCTTGTTTGCTCGTTTCCCACCTTTTCTAACCAGTCCATATCCCAGGCTTTGCTTGTCTCAGGACTTTATTTTCTGTGCTCAGAGCTATCTAGACCTTGCTGTGGTAGTGGGAAGTCCTACTGCTTGCCAGTGGGACTGGTGAGCATTGTACTGCC
Organism: Protopterus annectens; assembly: GCF_019279795.1. Classification (NCBI taxonomy): domain Eukaryota; kingdom Metazoa; phylum Chordata; order Ceratodontiformes; family Protopteridae; genus Protopterus; species Protopterus annectens. The sequence continues at coordinate 2,744 of NW_025050446.1, forward strand.
TATCTAATGCTAGAGGAGTGGTTTCCAGCTCTGAAATTATAACTGTATTAGCCTTTTTGGGCTGATTTCTATCCCTTTCAACTTTCTGGCTTAAAAACGCATGTGTTTTCACATTTTTCACATTGTGCAGCACTGCGAGGCTACAGTTAAACTATTCCAGGTGCCAGAAAGTCTGTTCTTGAAATTTTTTTTTCAATAATAATTTTTATTGTTTTCTTATATTCCATACAAAATTAAAACAATACAGAAAATTAAGAAAAAACTACCAACTAATGTAACTAACACTAACTCCATGACATATATACAATATTTACATAAATGCTTCCAAGTAACACATTGAATTATACACAAAGAGTATAAAAGGGGTTAAGATCAATTCGAGTAATGAACAGTTGCTGTTACAGAGTCTCTTAAAAGTGTAAAAATTCTTGCTAAATTCAAATATGAGATGTTAACGCTAATACAATATTAAATACTTGTTCCCATATTTTTGGATTGTTAAAATTTTTATTATGTTGGTTCAAAAGTAATTTGTGAGCTACTATATGTCTTATTGCTAGTACTCTAAAATTATTCCACAATGTTTTGGATGGGTCTAACCAATTAGTAGCTATATATAGCTTCATTAATAAGAAGATATCGATTAATACAATACATTGAGATTTAGAAAGTTCTTTTGGGGGAATATGTAAAATCATGAATTCCCATGACAATGTTGTACTTTGGTAACCCATCTTCTGAAGTTGTATCTTTAGTGAGTTCCAAAGTTTGTATATGCATTTGCAACTCCAGAACATATGAAGAAGGTCAGCAGATTGATCCTTGCAGTATGGAAAAACTGGTGAATTTTTGGAATTAAATTTATGCAGGCTAAGGCGTGTATAATACGCATTATTCCATATCATCAACTGGGTATACATCAGTTTTTGAAGCGAAATAGATTTTATAGTCAAGTCGATTGCTTTTATCATATGACTGTCTTCTATCTCTGGCATTTTCTCATTCCGATATTTTGACACAAGAACTTTATCTTGGAATTTAAACTCCTTTATTAAATTATTTGCTGCTGTTATAAATTTAATATCTTGTTGAAAAGCTTGCCACAAATTCGAGCATTTAATTATATTCTCTTCTCTGGGTTTAAAATTTTTAAAGTAACTTATAGAAAGTTCCCTAATTTGTCTTACAATAACGAGATAATTTTTAGGTAAATTTAATTCTTTTCTTATCTGATTAGCCGAGAGTTTAAGAAGTGTATAAATATCTATTAAAGTTAAATTGATTATTAAGGGGAATTCTTTAAGATCAATTAATTTATTATTTAGTCTCAGGTTAGGGTTTCTGTGAAAGGGTTGATAAGCCATCATATATTGGGCAATGATCTAATGATTGAAATAAGGTTTGTAGGGACGTTACATATAGTTTAATGTGATCCATTAACCCATATAGTGTCAACGTTTCTTTACCTAAAAAGGGTATGGCTTTAGGATTAATATTCAAATGTAAAATATATTTATAGTTCAGAACTACCCAGGTAGGAATCCATTTAGTGCTAGTTATATTATAATTAGTGATTCTTAGAAGCCTGTTTGAATTTACTATAAAATAGTAAGTTTCAAAATTTGGTAACTCCAATCCACCTCTATGTTTTGGAGTCATTCATTTTTCATACAAAATCCTTGTTTTCTTCAGCTCCCAAATAAATTTAGCTAATTCTTTGTGAATTCGTTTAAAAAATGTTTTTGAAATTACTACCTGAGCAGATCTGAAAATATATAATAATCGTGGTAATATGTTCATTTTGACAACTGATACTTTTGATAATACTGGTAGTCGTAGATTCTTCCCTCTCCCCAAATCAGATGCTATTTGATCCTAAACTGTTTTAATATTGGTAACATAAAAATCCTTATCATCCGTAGTGAAGCCAATACCCAAGTATTTAATATTATCTTTACACATTATTTGTCCCACCAGAGGCAACAGTGAAAAGGGTTTGGGAGTTCTCAATGGGAAAATACTAGTTTTTTTTAGATTAATTTTATAGTTGGAAACTTCTGAAAAATTCTCTATCGCTTTTAGTATCTTTTTAGTGTCTGTGACTGGAGTTGTACAATAAATATTCAGGTCATCTACGAACGCTGCCATTGATATTTTTGTTCCGTAAACTAGTGGAGCATTGTGGTATATATTCTGCTTAATGATAGGAATAACGGTTTGATGTATATATTAAATAATAAAGGAGACAGAGGACAACCCTGACGTGTTCCATTTTTGATTGGTTTTCTTTTAGAAAAATTTCTGTTTATATACAATGTGGTGTAAGGATTACTATATAGAATTTTTAAGACTACAACAAACTCATGAGATATATTAAAATATGGTAAAATTTCAAACAAAAAGTTTATATCAACCCTTGTCAAAAGCTTTCTGTGCATCAATCATAAGCGCATACATGTTAAGGTTCTTCTGTTTAGCATAAGCTATTAAAGTATCTAATGTAAATGTATTATCACTAGTTTGTCTATTTGCCATAAAGCCAGCCTGTTCCCTAGACACGATATGATGCATAACTTTTTTAATCTATTAGCTATGATAGAGGTTAAAATTTTCATATCTACATTTATTAATGAAATTGGTCTATAATTGTCAGGGTTTTGAGAATCAGAATTAGGTTTAGGTATAAAAATAGTTTTTGAAGCATTGAGATGGGGATCATTAATTTTGTTCTTCATTATATAATTAAATACATGTGAGAGTATTTTGCCAAATATATTGTCAAATTTCTTATAGAATTCCACCATCATACCATCAGGACCTGGTGACTTATGCAATTTCATATATTGAATTGTATATATCACTTCTTCTTCAGATATCAGTTTAATCAAATCTCTTTGAATACTGTCCTCTATTTTTGGAAATTTAATATTTTGTAAAAATTCCTTGCTAGTTCTATAGGGGGATAAATCACTGTCCTCACCATATGTACTAGTATATATATCTGCTCAAAGACATTTATGATATCTTCAGTTTTGAAATAAGTTGTATTTCTAAAATGTATTTCCGAAATTTGTACTGCTGTTCTCGACTGATTAATTATCCTAGCTAATGCCCTTGATGGTGTTTGCACATGATTGGCATACCTCACTAACATCCTATGTTCCTGAAATGTCAAGTTACTATTTTGCATTAAGAAGAGATCTTTTTGACATTTAAGTAATTCCACCTCTGTTTGAGTGTTAAAATTTTGAATCAATTCTTGATCAAGTGTCTTAATGTTAGCTTCCGATTTTTGAATATCTCTATTTTGTATTTTTTTATAGTATGAAGCTTTTTGCAAAAAGATCCCTCTTATTTGTGCTTTAACTGTCGCCTAATCAATGTCAGGTACACCTTGTTGTTTCTTTAATCTATCTAATATCTCTTTAAGATGACCTATAATTTCATGCAATATTTCCTCCTTATTCAACAAATTTGGGTTAAGAGACCAGTTAAAACCTCTTTGCTGCTGGGCCTCCATTGGATCTTTAGCAAAACTTAATGACATTTTTGAATGATCTGACAAGTAACATGCATGTGTAACAACTAAGGGTCCCAGGTTAACCATTATTCTTGAAATCAAAAAGAAATCTATTCTGGACCACATTTTATGACACGTGGAATAAAAGGTATAATTATTTAAACTATTACCAATGTTTAAATACTGAGTAGGATCATATAGTTGTAAGTCTTCCTTAACATCACTTAATACTGATACCACTTGTTTATTAAATGCTCTTTGTGGACAAGATCTATCTAACTTCGGATTCTGATAAGAATTCCAGTCTCCTCCAATAATTATATAGTATTTATCATATTGCGTCAAAATTGGATATAACGATGTTATGAATAGATGCTGGTCATTACAGGGTGCATAAACATTTAACAATAAAATAGGTTTATCAAACTGGGTAGCTAAGAGAACAGCATAACACCATCTTCCATCTTTATCTGCCTTAGAGTCTAAAATCTTTCCCTTATATTTATTTTTAATAATTATAGCTACCCCAGCACTGTTGGTTTTACCTCTGAGGCTATTACTTCTCTAATCCATTTTCTTTTTTGGATATCAACCCATTGATCATTAGTTAAATGCATTTCTTGAAGTAATATAAACATCGCCCTAACCTGCAACAATAAGTGTAAAATTAACTTCCTCTTCTTCAAGTTCTGGAGTCCTTTAATGTTCCATGAGTCTACTTCCCACATTCAAATAGTTGTTATAAAGTAAAAGTTTAAAAGGGAAAACAAAAAGGAAAGGTAAAATAGCTTAAAAAACATACATAATTTGGAAGTATTCTGCTCTTCAAATTTTCCCTTAGAACTAGCTGGTTTCTCAGTAGTAGCACTAAAATCTGAACCCCTGTAACTAGCACTTGTTCTAGAACCTGCTGGAACGCACTAGGAAGCCTGAAAGAAACTGATTCAAGCACTTAGTTCTCCTTGTCAATAAGGAAAAATTAATTATAGGCACAAAACAGCCTATAATTGCAATGTACCTTGCAAAGGAAAGGGAAAACAGCTCTTAAACCTTACAAAAAAGCATCTAAACAGGCATGTTCAATGGTCAGCTTCCGGTGATTTCTCCTGTCCACCTGGTGAATCTGGGCATACTGGGGCAGTGCGGCAACTGCCTCATGTACACAGACAATCCTCTCCTCCTACCACCCAACACTACAACCTGCGAGAGATGCACTTACATAGCCAAACTGGAAGCTAAGCTCTCTCCGGCCAAGATTGTGCTAGACAGTCAAGAGGAGAAGGTTAACACCTGCATTACAACTCAAGTAACTCATAGCCCTTCAAAACCCACACTATCAACACCCACAAATAGCAACACTAAACCCACATATGCAGAGGCCCTTAACATTAACCTGCCCAAGCAACAAGGGCCCCCGAAGCTGAAACGCAAACAAACACCAGTCACGACCAAAGTGACACAGAGCTCCCAACACCAGTGTGCCACCCAACAACAGCCCCTAAGGCAAGACAATGTACCCAGCACTTTAGTCATAGGTGACTCTATAGTCAGGCACACTGATGTCCCACACACCAGGCTGAACAAGGAGAAAATTAGTCAGCTGCCTCTCAGGTGCCAGGATCTGCCACATAACGCATGCACTCAAGTCACTCCACAACAAGTACAAATATGACTCTGTCATTGTCCATGCTGGAGTGAATGACTTGAGATGTACCTCCCTGGACTACATGAAAAGTGACATGGAAGACATCTTGGATCATGTGACTCAAACAGGTATTACCCTAGCCCTGAGTAGCATCCTGCCTTCACCCAGAATGATACCACAGTATAAGGACAAAATGATTGACTTCAACAATTGGCTAAGCTTCTGGTGTCATTCAAAGGGGATCCAGTATTTGTCTGCCTGGGAATACGTGATTGACAAACCACGATGCTTTGCCAGAGATGGTCTGCACCTGTCACCTCTGGGATTCAGGTTACTGGCGAAAGCTCTTGCCACCCCTATAGTGCCTTTTTAGGCAAGGTTCAAAGGATAGAACCACCACCATAACAGATACAAGCATGCAAAATCTGAAGGTAATGCTACTCAATGCTAGAAGTCTAAACCTCAAAATGCACTCTCTCGAGGCATTCCTAAAAATGGAGAAAATCAATATCTGTGCAGTAACTGAGACCTGGTTCAAGGCTCAAGAGAGCACCCCTGCAATACCAGGCTACAATTCTTACCACACTTTTCGGCCACAAAACCAAGACCGAAACACTAACGGTGGAGGAGTGTCCATATTCACCAAGGATATTCACACCTCCAGGCTAGTTGCCCAACACAATGCATCTGAAATTCTCTAGCTGCAACTAACAGTAGGTAAGACTGCAATGCAAACTGTAGCTTGCTACAGATCCCCCACCATGCCCCAAGATTCTCACTACACCTTTCTAAACACACTGGAAAATATTAAGATACAACCAAACACCCTAATACTGGGTGATTTCAACTACCCTACCATTAATTGGGAAAACTACTCGGGTACCAACTCCTTTTCCCAACGTTTTTTGGAATTTATAAATTCCAATGCCCTGGATCAACTAATCCATTGTCCCACCAGGAGATCCAATATCCTAGACCTGGTCATTATCAACATGGGAGATAGATGCTCCACACCAGTGGTCACCCCCTCATTGGTCAGGTCTGACCATAAGCAAATCACTTTTGACATCCACATCCCACCCCCACCCCCCAGTAAGGAAACCTCCTTAAAAAACTTCTCCAAAGCCAACTTCATGCTACGTAAGTCAGAAGTGACAAACTTCACAACACCTACACAGACGGGATCTGGACATTTGACTGCAGAATCCTACACTAAGATACTGTACAAGCACATCCAATCGTGCATGAATCGTGCCATCCCAAATAGAACCAAGGTGCTCTTCTCCAAAAAAAGGAAGCCAATCTGGTGGTCCCCTGCTATAAACAAACTATACAACAGAAGTAAGAAACAGTTGCAAAAAAGAGGAAAATCCCAGGATGAAAAAAAACTCCCTCACCAGCCTCAGTAGGAAGCTGAGATCCCTCATAAAATCCTCAAAAGCTAGTTACGAAAATAAAATTGCCAAAGATTCCAAAGACAACCACAAGGCATTCTATAGTTATGTCAAGAATCTAAATGGCAATGCTCAGATCTGCTCTAAGCTACAACAGAATGACATTAAATATATTGATCCCAAGGATATTGCCAATATCCTGGCAGATCGATTTAGTGCCAACTTCACCCCCTTCTCACCACCTAAAGGGCCCACCTCAATACCAAAAGATTGCCAAAGTCTGATAATCACAGCCACACAGGTAGAAACCACACTCTCCAAAGCTAAGAATACAGCATCCATGAGACCAGATGACATCCCAGGCTGTGTACTACATGAACTACAAAATGAACTGGCACCTCACCTAAGTGTCATGTTTAATCATAGCCTCATCTCGGGCTTCGTGCCCACTGAATGGCACAAAGCTACAGTTATCCCGCTCCACAAGGGAGGATCTGCCTTGGATCCCGGGAACTACCGTCCTATCAGTCTGACAAGCCTGATCTCCCAGGGCATGGAACGCATTATCACGGAACTTATAAACAAAGACATTGGCAACCTTCAAACAGTAGACCCCACCCAGTTTGGGTTTGTGAAGGGCCAATCCTGTCTCCTGAATCGGATTGACTTCTTCGAATCAGTCTCCGTAGCTTTGGACGAGGGTAAAGTGGTCCGCACAGCCTATCTGGACCTCGCCAAGGCCTTCGACAGTATCCCCACTCTGGAATCATAGATAAACTTACTAAGCTGGGTATAAATCCCCACAACACTCAATGGGTTGCCAACTGGCTTACTGACAGAACCCAGACTGTAAAAGTAGTCGACTCCAAATCCAGCTCCAGACAAGTGACAAGTGGAGTACCTCAGGGTTCAGTCCTGGGACCACTCTTGTTTGGCATCTACTTCTCTGAAGTACAGGCCAACATTAAGGGACTCTGGCTAACAAAGTTTGCAAATGACTGCAAACTGGGAGCCATTATTGAATCCCCAAATTATGTGGATATTCTACAAAAAGGCCTTACAGAAACAGATGCCTGGTGCCAGAGCCATGGGCTCAAGCTTAATGCCAAGAAATATATAGTTGTCCCCTTTGGAAAAAAACATGTACCCATGAATTACCACATATGCGGCAGGACGCTAAACATTGAAAGTGTGATGAGGGACTTAGTGACACAGGTGGACAGTGGTCTCACTTTCGATAACCACATCACCACAACAGTCAGGAAATCCTTCTATGTGGCACACCTCATTACTAAGGGCTTTTCATCCAGAAAAAAGGAGGTCATTGTCCCACTGTACTCATCCCTCATTAGACCCATTATAGAGTATAATGCCCCGGTTGGTATGTACCTCACAAGACATCTGCATCAGCTGGAAAGGCCACAGAAATACTTCACTAAAAGAATCACAGGCCTAAACCAGATGCCATATGCTGACCATCTAAAAAACTCCAGCTATACTCTGTGGCATATCGTCTACTCAGAGGCGATCTCTGCTTAACATACAAGGCCATGTCAAACCCTGAGCTGTTGGACATGCTCCACTTAAAGAAATCCCAATCCCTCAGAACCACACGCTCCAGGGATCTAAACCTTGTCATCACAATGAACAAAACATGCTGGAGGGATAGGTTCCTGACCCAGAGACTTCCCATACTCTGGAATAGACTGCCCATACATGTCAAGCAGAGCGCCTTATTGGCCCTCTTCAAAAGGAACTTGATGATTGGATAGTAGATAGGAAATTCACCCCAGGGATCATGTCAGTCGCCCTGCTAGACAGGGGCCCAGAGAAGTAAATGTTGTGGGAAGAAATATCCAGGGAATTGTTATGGCTAGGCTTGCATAGGCCCTAGGGCCGATAGCCTAGTACCAACCTATGAACCTATGAACCTATAATATCCACTCAACATTGAGTGTCACATGTGTGTGACACAAACACGCCAGTGTCATGTAGGTTTGCAAATACAACTATTTAAACTGAAATAATGTGATACACATGTATGTTCAGCTGTAGCTCTGTATGTCTCTGAGGTACTGTGACCTGTCTCCATCATTATGTCTTCCAGGTATGCCGCGTGCAAGGCTTCCCCCTTTTACACACTTGGAGGATGAGGCCCTCATCCCATAACTACTCGATAATCAAGACATCCTGTTCAGCCATGTGTCACAAGATGCACAGCAGCAGGATGCCCTGTGGATGGAACTTCACAGGAGGGTTAATGATGTGGGTGGCCACAACTGCACATACCAGCAGGTGCGCATACACTGTACAGATCTCATTAGATGGGTGAACCAGTGTGCAAATGTAATCACCAGGGAACAAGGTGCAACAGGTGGTGGACCATCAACCCAGCCCCCACTCACACGTACCGAGGAGCTACTGGCCAACTGTGGACACCTGCAGAACCACATCCACAAGCCTTAGCCAATATTGTGGAGGTGGATGTCTCTCAACCACTGAGCCTGGAGTTGCCTGGTAAGTCAGTACTGCACATATAACAACTAAATTCCATATAGCTGCATGTGTCACTGTACAATATGTAATGTAACATCAAATGCAAGGCATGTATACACACATGCCGCATACTATAGTATGCTACTCTATGTATGCACACATGTGCATACACCATAGTATAGTCTAATGTACTGGTGTATGTGTTATGCACATTGCTCCCTGTAGCCTTTATACAGGGGTGGATTATGCTCATACTGCTGTGTTACTCCTATTTAGGTACCTCTGGTGTTCTGTGGCGACAGCAGCCCATTGCATGTGAGAGTGTTATTATTTATCAGGAACCGTAATGCACAAATCTATCTACCATGTGGCCATTCACAACATGTACACATAATGTATGGTCTTGTCACAATATACAGGTCGGACTTGCAATGCATCACAATGACTATCCATGTGTCACACTTGCAAACTATGTGAATCATCTCACCTACATGAATCCTCACAAACATTATTGCCAGATGTGTTGACAGCTGTGCATACAATGGTGGAGGTGCTGTTCACTTTAGGAACGTACAACAGATCTGATCTACACATATGGTAGAATACAAACAGTACTGCACAGTGGACTGGAGTATGGCCAGCACACAGGTTTCACTGGTGTGGATCATAGCCCTACTATGAATGAAAACCCAAAGGGACATTGTTAGCCCATTTTCTAGCAATTTTGCTTTCATAACGGATTTTAGTACTAATGCAGCACACATTAGGAAAATTGTAGAAAAGGAATGGCAGTCTTTTCAGGACTTTACGGACTTGAGTCACCTAAAGGGTAAGAATTTGAAAACGGTCTTTAGGAGAGGGTTCAACATCAAAAGGGTGTTGGAACACAATGATCAACCTGTACGGTCTTATCGTATGAGGAAAGGGACTTATAAATGTGGTCGTTGCTCTTTATGCAAATATATAGTGCAGGACCACCATGTGTATTTAGAAAGTAGGAATAGGGACATAAAAGCCTCAGATTATTCCAACTGTCTATCCACCGGGGTAGTTTATTTGGCCCTTTGCCAGTCCTGCCAGGCTTTTTTACATCGGTAAAACCGAAAGGCAGTTAAAACGTCGCATATATGAACATCAGTATGACATGATTAAATTTAACAGTAAAAACGCATTGTATAGGCATTCTATTGATTGTGAGGGGGCAAGGTTTTTGTTTTTTGTGTTGGAAACTGTTCCTAATGACATCAGGGGAGGACCCTGGGAAGCTAAATTAGCTCACAGAGAGACATTTTGGCAGATTCTTTTAGAATCCAACAAATTTCCGGGTCTTAATGACTCAATTTCTATTGCTCCCTGCCTTAAACTTAAGGCAGGATGCATATAATGCAGGGTTTGAGATTAATGTGACTCATGTTTATCAACTATTTATGTATCCATTTATTTATTTATATCTAAGATTATCATGACCATCAATTCATCAATTGATTTAACCTATCAAATTACAGTTATACTACATAATATGACCATACACACACACACACACACACACACACATATATATATATATATATATATATATATATATATATATATATAATTACAATATTATTATATTTTATTTATTGTAAGGTTATTAGCAGTTTTATGTTTTTTATGCCAATTGCATTTGTTGTATATGGGGTTTTTCTGAATATTGTATATTTATGTAATAAGTTATTAATTCAGTTTAGTGACTTTATGCTTTTTTTTTTTAATAAAGGGGACCAAAGGTTTAAAAATTTCATGATTTTATTCTACTTTTCCA
>NW_025050447.1:0-13379 GCF_019279795.1 Protopterus annectens
AAAATCTGGCTTTTCTCCAAGAGGGGAAAAGCTAGGAGGCTGAATCACTAGAGATAGAAAGAGTACTACCCACCCTACATAATTGTACTGCAATCCTGGCCATACCTCTCAAATGGACTGATTTTTGCAGAATGCCCAGATTTTTGCCTCATATTTTTAGTGTGTTCCTCCTGAAATCTGTTCTTTTCTGGCAAATAGCTGAGAATTGAAGTCATTAAATAATGACAAACATTTATGTTTAAGACTCCACATCCTTCTGAAAATTCATGCTAATGGATAACCTATTGTTCTATCAACTTTCTATGTTTGTATGAGCACTATGTAAAATCTGTCATTATTTGTCCCCCCATCATTTATGACTTTCTCCAGATTTTTTCCTCTAAGAGGTTGAGAGGTATGATCCTGGCTCTGGCATATCTTGCTCTTTCAGTATGACCCTTTATTGTTTTTGCCTTTCCTATGTATTTCCAGCCTATTTTTACATAGAGAAAAATATGCCTGAAAACTGGATTTTCTCCAAGCGGGGAAAAGCTAGGAGGCTGAAACTCTACAGGTAGACAGCGTACTATCCACTCTACAAAAGGGTACTGCAATCCTGTTTCTGGCAGATCTTGCTCTTTCAGTATGACCATTTTTTTTTTTTTTGTTTTTAGCCTTCTCTATGCATTTCCAGTCTGTTTCTACATGGAGAAAATATGCCTGAAAATTGGATTTTCTCCAAGAGGGCAAAAGCTAAGAGGCTGAAACTCTACAGGTACACAGAGTACTATTCACCCTACAAAGGTACTGCAATCCTGGCTCTGGCATATCTTGCTCTTTCAGTATGACCATGTATTTTATTAGCTTTCTCTGTGCATTTCCAGCCTGTTTTTAAATAGAGAAAAATATACCTGAAAACTGGATTTCCTCCAAGAGGAGAAAAGGTAAGAGTCTGAAACTCTACAGGTATACAGAGGGCTATCCACCCTACAAAACGGTACTGCTATCCTGGCTCTGGCATATCTTGCTCTTTCAGTATGACAGTTTATTGTTTTTAGGATTCTCTAAGCATTTTTAAACTATTTTTACATAGAAAAAAATACGCTTGAAAACTGGATTTTCTCCGAGAAGGGAAAAGCTAGGAAGCTGAAACTCTTAAGGTAGACAGAGTGCTACCCACCCTACAAAATGGTACTGCAATCCTGGCTTTGGCATATACTGCTTTTTCAGTATGACCGTTTATTATTTTGAGCTTTCCCTATGCATTTTCAACCTATTTTTAACTAGAGAAAAATATGCCTGAAACCTGGAGTTTCTCTAAGAGGGCAAGCAAGGTGGCTGAACTCTACAGATAGACAGAGTACTATCCCCCCTATGGAGGGGTACTGCAATCCTGGCTCTCGCACATCTTGCTTTTTCAGTATGACCGTTTATTGTTTTTAGCCTTCTCTATGCATTTCCAGCCTATTTTTACATAGAGAAAAATATGCCTGAAAACTGGCTTTTCTCCAAGAGGGGAAAAGCTAGGAGGCTGAAACTCTACAGATAGAAAGAGTACTACCCACCCTACATAATTGTACTGCAATCCTGGCCATACCTCTCAAATGAACTGATTTTTGCAGAATGTCCAGATTTTTGCCTCATATTTTTAGTGTGTTCCTCCTGAAATCTGTTCTTTTCTGGCAAATAGCTGAGAATTGAAGTCATTAAATAATGACAAACATTTATGTTTAAGACTCCACATCCTTCTGAAAATTCATGCTAATGGATAACCTATTGTTCTATCAACTTTCTATGTTTGTATGAGCACTATGTAAAATCTGTCATTATTTGTCTCCCCATCATTTATGGCTTTCTCCAGATTTTTTGCTCTAAGAGGTTGAGAGGTATGATCCTGGCTCTGGCATATCTTGCTCTTTCAGTATGACCGTTTATTGTTTTTCTTCCCTATGTATTTCCAGCCTATTTTTACATAGAGAAAAATATGCCTGAAAACTGGATTTTCTCCAAGAGGGGAAAAGCTAGGAGGCTGAAAATCTATAGGTCGACGGAGTACTTTCCACCCTACAAAAGAGTCCTGCAATCCTGGCTCTGGCATATCTTCCTCTTTCAGTATGACTGTTTATTGTTTTTAGCTTTCTCAAAGCATTTCCAGTCTATTTTTACATAGAGAAAATATGCCTGAAAATCGGAGTTTCTCCAAGAGGGCAAAAGCTAAGAGGCTCTAACTCTACTTGTAGACAGAGGTCTATCCACCCTACAAAAGGGCACTGCAATCCTGACTCTGGCATTTCTTGCTCTTTCAGTATGACTGTGTATTTTTTAGCTTTCTCTATGCATTTTTTAAATAGAGAAAATACAAATGAAAACTGGATTTCCTCCAAGTGGGGATAAGCTAACTGGCTGAATCTCTACTGTTAGACAGAGTACTGTCCACCCTACATAAGGGTACTGCTATCCTGGCCATACCTCTCAAATGTACAGATTTTAGCAGAATGTCCATATTTTTGCCTCATATATTTGGTGTGTTCCTCCTAAAATCTGTACTTGTCTGGCAAATATCTGAGGATTTAAGTCATTAAATAATGACAAACATTTGAGTTTAAGACTCCACAACCTTGTGAAAATTCATGCTTATGCAAAACCTATTGTTCTATCTAATTTCTATGTTTGTAAGAGCAATATTTAAAATCTGTCATTATTTGTCCCCCTATCATTTTAGGCTTTCTCCATATTTTTTGCTCTAAGAGGTTGAGAGGTATGCTTCTGGCTCTGGCACATCTTGCTCTTTCAGTATGACATTTCTTTTTTATAGCCTTCTCAATGCATTTCCAGCCTATTTTTACATAGAGAAAATATGCCTGAAAACTAGATTTTCTCCAAGAGGGGAAAGATTGTAGGCTGAAACTTAACAGGTAGGCAGAGTACTATCCACCCTATAAAATGGTACTGCAATCCTTGCTCTGGCATATCTTGCTCTTTCAGTATGACCATTTATTGTTTTTTAGCTTTTTCTATGCATTTCCAGGCTTTTACATAGAGAAAAATATGCCTGAAAACTGGATTTTCTCCAAGCGGGGAAAAGCTAGGAGGCTGAAACTCTACAGGTAGACAGCGTACTATCCACTCTACAAAAGGGTACTGCAATCCTGGTTCTGGCACATCTTGCTCTTTCAGTATGACCTTTCTTTTTTATAGCCTTCTCTATGCATTTCCAGTCTATTTCTACATGGAGAAAATATGCCTGAAATTTGGATTTTCTCCTAGAGGGCAAATGCTAGGAGGCTGAAACTCTACAGGTACACAGAGTACTATTCACCCTACAAAGGGTACTGCAATCCTGGCTCTGGCATATCTTGCTCTTTCAGTATGACCATGTATTTTATTAGCTTTCTCTGTGCATTTCCAGCCTGTTTTTAAATAGAGAAAAATATACCTGAAAACTGGATTTCCTCCAAGAGGAGAAAAGGTAAGAGTCTGAAACTCTACAGGTATACAGAGGGCTATCCACCCTACAAAATGGTACTGCTATCCTGGCTCTGGCAAATCTTGCTCTTTCAGTATGACAGTTTATTGTTTTTAGCTTTCTCTAAGCATTTTAGACTATTTTACATAGAAAAAATACACTTGAAAACTGGATTTTCTCCAAGAAGGGAAAAGCTAGGAAGCTGAAACTCTTAAGGTAGACAGAGTGCTACCCACCCTACAAAATGGTACTGCAATCCTGGCTTTGGCATATACTGCTTTTTCAGTATGACCGTTTATTATTTTGAGCTTTCTCTATGCATTTTCAACCTATTTTTAACTAGAGAAAAATATGCCTGAAACCTGGAGTTTCTCTAAGAGGGCAAGCAAGGTGGCTGAACTCTACAGATAGACTGAGTACTATCCCTCCTATGGAGGGGAACTGCAATCCTGGCTCTTGCAAATCTTGCTCTTTCAGTATGACCATTTATTGTTTTTAGCCTTCTCTATGCATTTCCAGCCTATTTTTACATAGAGAAAAATACGCCTGAAAACTGGCTTTTCTCCAAGAGGGGAAAAGCTAGGAGGCTGAAACTCTAGAGATAGAAAGAGTACTACCCACCCTACATAATTGTACTGCAATCCTGGCCATACCTCTCAAATGGACTGATTTTTGCAGAATGCCCAGATTTTTGCCTCATATTTTTAGTGTGTTCCTCCTGAAATCTGTTCTTTTCTGGCAAATAGCTGAGAATTGAAGTCATTAAATAATGACAAACATTTATGTTTAAGACTCCACATCCTTCTGAAAATTCATGCTAATGGATAACCTATTGTTCTATCAACTTTCTATGTTTGTATGAGCACTATGTAAAATCTGTCATTATTTGTCCCCCCATCATTTATGACTTTCTCCAGATTTTTTCCTCTAAGAGGTTGAGAGGTATGATCCTGGCTCTGGCATATCTTGCTCTTTCAGTATGACCGTTTATTGTTTTTGCCTTCATTCCCAGCCTATTTTTACATAGAGAAAAATATGCCTGAAAACTGGATTTTCTCCAAGCGGGGAAAAGCTAGGAGGCTGAAACTCTACAGGTAGACAGCGTACTATCCACTCTACAAAAGGGTACTGCAATCCTGTTTCTGGCAGATCTTGCTCTTTCAGTATGACCATTTTTTTTGTTTTTAGCCTTCTCTATGCATTTCCAGTCTATTTCTACATGGAGAAAATATGCCTGAAAATTGGATTTTCTCCTAGAGGGCAAAAGCTAAGAGGCTGAAACTCTACAGGTACACAGAGTACTATTCACCCTACAAAGGGTACTGCAATCCTGGCTCTGGCATATCTTGCTCTTTCAGTATGACCATGTATTTTATTAGCTTTCTCTGTGCATTTCCAGCCTGTTTATAAATAGAGAAAAATATACCTGAAAACTGGATTTCCTCCAAGAGGAGAAAAGGTAAGAGTCTGAAACTCAACAGGTATACAGAGGGCTATCCACCCTAGAAAACGGTACTGCTATCCTGGCTCTGGCTTATCTTGCTCTTTCAGTATGACAGTTTATTGTTTTTAGGATTCTCTAAGCATTTTTAAACTATTTTTACATAGAAAAAAATACGCTTGAAAACTGGATTTTCTCCGAGAAGGGAAAAGCTAGGAAGCTGAAACTCTTAAGGTAGACAGAGTGCTACCCACCGTACAAAATGGTACTACAATCCTGGCTTTGGCATATACTGCTTTTTCAGTATGACCGTTTATTATTTTGAGCTTTCCCTATGCATTTTCAACCTATTTTTAACTAGAGAAAAATATGCCTGAAACCTGGAGTTTCTCTAAGAGGGCAAGCAAGGTGGCTGAACTCTACAGATAGACAGAATACTATACCCCCTATGGAGGGGTACTGCAATCCTGGCTCTCGCACATCTTGCTTTTTCAGTATGACCGTTTATTGTTTTTAGCCTTCTCTATGCATTTCCAGCCTATTTTTACATAGAGAAAAATACGACCGAAAACTGGCTTTTCTCAAAGAGGGGAAAAGCTAGGAGGCTGAAACTCTACAGATAGAAATAGTACTACCCACCCTACATAATTGTACTGCAATTCTGGCCATACCTCTCAAATGAACTGATTTTTGCAGAATGTCCAGATTTTTGCCTCATATTTTTAGTGTGTTCCTCCTGAAATCTGTTCTTTTCTGGCAAATAGCTGAGAATTGAAGTCATTAAATAATGACAAACATTTATGTTTAAGACTCCACATCCTTCTGAAAATTCATGCTAATGGATAACCTATTGTTCTATCAACTTTCTAAGTTTGTATGAGCACTATGTAAAATCTGTCATTATTTGTCTCCCCATCATTTATGGCTTTCTCCAGATTTTTTGCTCTAAGAGGTTGAGAGGTATGATCCTGGCTCTGGCATATCTTGCTCTTTCAGTATGACCGTTTATTGTTTATCTTCCCTATGTATTTCCAGCCTATTTTTGCATAGAGAAAAATATGCCTGAAAACTGGATTTTCTCCAAGAGGGGAAAAGCTAGGAGGCTGAAAATCTATAGGTCGACGGAGTACTTTCCACCCTACAAAAGAGTCCTGCAATCCTGGCTCTGGCATATCTTCCTCTTTCAGTATGACTGTTTATTGTTTTTAGCTTTCTCAAAGCATTTCCAGTCTATTTTTACATAGAGAAAATATGCCTGAAAATCGGAGTTTCTCCAAGAGGGCAAAAGCTAAGAGGCTCTAACTCTACTTGTAGACAGAGGTCTATCCACCCTACAAAAGGGCACTGCAATCCTGACTCTGGCATTTCTTGCTCTTTCAGTATGACTGTGTATTTTTTAGCTTTCTCTATGCATTTTTTAAATAGAGAAAAATACAAATGAAAACTGGATTTCCTCCAAGTGGGGATAAGCTAAGTGGCTGAAACTCTACTGTTAGACAGAGTACTGTCCACCCTACATAAGGGTACTGCTATCCTGGCCATACCTCTCAAATGTACAGATTTTAGCAGAATGTCCAGATTTTTGCCTCATATATTTGGTGTGTTCCTCCTAAAATCTGTACTTGTCTGGCAAATATCTGAGGATTTAAGTCATTAAATAATGACAAACATTTGAGTTTAAGACTCCACAACCTTGTGAAAATTCATGCTTATGCAAAACCTATTGTTCTATCTAATTTCTGTTTGTAAGAGCAATATTTAAAATCTGTCATTATTCGTCCCCCTATCATTTTAGGCTTTCTCCATATTTTTGCTCTAAGAGGTTGAGAGGTATGCTTCTGGCTCTGGCATATCTTGCTCTTTCAGTATGACCATTAATTATTTTTAGCTTTCTCAGTGCATTTCCAGCCTATTTTTACATAGAGACGATATGCCTGAAAACTAGATTTTCTCCAAGAGGGGAAAGATTGTAGGCTGAAACTTAACAGGTAGACAGAGTACTATCCACCCTATAAAATGGTACTGCAATCCTTGCTCTGGCATATCTTGCTCTTTCAGTATGACCATTTATTGTTTTTAGCTTTTTCTATGCATTTCCAGGCTTTTACATAGAGAAAAATATGCCTGAAAACTGGATTTTCTCCAAGTGGGGAAAAGCTAGGAGGATGAAACTCTACAGGTAGACAGCGCACTATCCACTCTACAAAAGGGTACTGCAATCCTGGTTCTGGCAGATCTTGCTCTTTCAGTATGACCATTTTTTTTGTTTTTAGCCTTCTCTATGCATTTCCAGTCTATTTCTACATGGAGAAAATATGCCTGAAATTTGGATTTTCTCCTAGAGGGCAAATGCTAGGAGGCTGAAACTCTACAGGTACACAGAGTACTATTCACCCTACAAAAGGTACTGCAATCCTGGCTCTGGCATTTCTGGCTCTTTCAGTATGACCATGTATTTTATTAGCTTTCTCTGTTCATTTCCAGCCTGTTTTTAAATAGAGAAAAATATACCTGAAAACTGGATTTCCTCCAAGAGGAGAAAAGGTAAGAGTCTGAAACTCTACAGGTATACAGAGGGCTATCCACCCTACAAAATGGTACTGCTATCCTGGCTCTGGCAAATCTTGCTCTTTCAGTATGACAGTTTATTGTTTTTAGCTTTCTCTAAGCATTTTTAAACTATTTTTACATAGAAAAAAATATGCTTGAAAACTGGATTTTCTCCAAGAAGGGAAAAGCTAGGAAGCTGAAACTCTTAAGGTAGACAGAGTGCTACCCACCCTACAAAATGGTACTGCAATCCTGGCTTTGGCAAATACTGCTTTTTCAGTATGACCGTTTATTATTTTGAGCTTTCTCTATGCATTTTCAACCTATTTTTAACTAGAGAAAAATATGCCTGAAACCTGGAGTTTCTCTAAGAGGGCAAGCAAGGTGGCTGAACTATACAGATAGACTGAGTACTATCCCCCCTATGGAGGGGAACTGCAATCCTGGCTCTCGCACATATTGCTTTTTCAGTATGACCATTTATTGTTTTTAGCCTTCTCTATGCATTTCCAGCCTATTTTTAGATAGAGAAAAATACACCTGAAAACTGGCTTTTCTCCAAGGGGGGATAGCTAGGAGGCTGAAACTCTATAGATAGAAAGAGTACTACCCACCCTACATAATTGTACTGCAATCCTGGCCATACCTCTCAAATGGACTGATTTTTGCAGAATGCCCAGATTTTTGCCTCATATTTTTAGTGTGTTCCTCCTGAAATCTGTTCTTTTCTGGCAAATAGCTGAGAATTGAAGTCATTAAATAATGACAAACATTTATGTTTAAGACTCCACATCCTTCTGAAAATTCATGCTAATGGATAACCTATTGTTCTATCAACTTTCTATGTTTGTATGAGCACTATGTAAAATCTGTCATTATTTGTCCCCCCATCATTTATGACTTTCTCCAGATTTTTTCCTCTAAGAGGTTGAGAGGTATGATCCTGGCTCTGGCATATCTTGCTCTTTCAGTATGACCGTTTATTGTTTTTGCCTTCATTCCCAGCCTATTTTTACATAGAGAAAAATATGCCTGAAAACTGGATTTTCTCCAAGCGGGGAAAAGCTAGGAGGCTGAAACTCTACAGGTAGACAGCGTACTATCCACTATACAAAAGGGTACTGCAATCCTGGTTCTGGCAGATCTTGCTCTTTCAGTATGACCATTTTTTTTGTTTTTAGCCTTCTCTATGCATTTCCAGTCTATTTCTACATGGAGAAAATATGCCTGAAATTTGGATTTTCTCCTAGAGGGCAAAAGCTAAGAGGCTGAAACTCTACAGGTACACAGAGTACTATTCACCCTACAAAGGGTACTGCAATCCTGGCTCTGGCATATCTTGCTCTTTCAGTATGACCATGTATTTTATTAGCTTTCTCTGTGCATTTCCAGCCTGTTTTTAAATAGAGAAAAATATACCTGAAAACTGGATTTCCTCCAAGAGGAGAAAAGGTAAGAGTCTGAAACTCTACAGGTATACAGAGGGCTATCCACCCTAGAAAACGGTACTGCTATCCTGGCTCTGGCATATGTTGCTCTTTCAGTATGACAGTTTATTGTTTTTAGCATTCTCTAAGCATTTTTAAACTATTTTTACATAGAAAAAAATACGCTTGAAAACTGGATTTTCTCCAAGAAGGGAAAAGCTAGGAAGCTGAAACTCTTAAGGTAGACAGAGTGCTACCCACCCTACAAAATGGTACTGCAATCCTGGCTTTGGCATATACTGCTTTTTCAGTATGACCGTTTATTATTTTGAGCTTTCTCTATGCATTTTCAACCTATTTTTAACTAGAGAAAAATATGCCTGAAACCTGGAGTTTCTCTAAGAGGGCAAGCAAGGTGGCTGAACTCTACAGATAGACAGAGTACTATCCCCCCTATGGAGGGGTACTGCAATCCTGGCTCTCGCACATCTTGCTTTTTCAGTATGACCGTTTATTGTTTTTAGCCTTCTCTATGCATTTCCAGCCTATTTTTACATAGAGAAAAATACGCCTGAAAACTGGCTTTTCTCCAAGAGGGGAAAAGCTAGGAGGCTGAAACTCTACAGATAGAAAGAGTACTACCCACCCTACATAATTGTACTGCAATTCTGGCCATACCTCTCAAATGAACTGATTTTTGCAGAATGTCCA
This sequence comes from Protopterus annectens, assembly GCF_019279795.1. Classification (NCBI taxonomy): domain Eukaryota; kingdom Metazoa; phylum Chordata; order Ceratodontiformes; family Protopteridae; genus Protopterus; species Protopterus annectens. Next base: position 9,575 of record NW_025050447.1, read on the forward strand.
GATTTTTGCCTCATATTTTTAGTGTGTTCCTCCTGAAATCTGTTCTTTTCTGGCAAATAGCTGAGAATTGAAGTCATTAAATAATGACAAACATTTATGTTTAAGACTCCACATCCTTCTGAAAATTCATGCTAATGGATAACCTATTGTTCTATCAACTTTCTATGTTTGTATGAGCACTATGTAAAATCTGTCATTATTTGTCTCCCCATCATTTATGACTTTCTCCAGATTTTTTGCTCTAAGAGGTTGAGAGGTATGATCCTGGCTCTGGCATATCTTGCTCTTTCAGTATGACCGTTTATTGTTTTTGCCTTCCCTATGTATTTCCAGCCTATTTTTACATAGAGAAAAATATGCCTGAAAACTGGATTTTCTCCAAGAGGGGAAAAGCTAGGAGGCTGAAAATCTATAGGTCGATGGAGTACTTTCCACCCTACAAAAGAGTCCTGCAATCCTGGCTCTGGCATATCTTCCTCTTTCAGTATGACTTTTTATTGTTTTTAGCTTTCTCAAAGCATTTCCAGTCTATTTTTACATAGAGAAAATATGCCTGAAAATCGGAGTTTCTCCAAGAGGGCAAAAGCTAAGAGGCTCTAACTCTACTTGTAGACAGAGTACTATCCACCCTACAAAAGGGCACTGCAATCCTGACTCTGGCATTTCTTGCTCTTTCAGTATGACTGTGTATTTTTTAGCTTTCTCTATGCATTTTTTAAATAGAGAAAAATACAAATGAAAACTGGATTTCCTCCAAGCGGGGATAAGCTAAGAGGCTGAAACTCTACAGTTAGACAGAGTACTGTCCACCCTACATAAGGGTACTGCTATCCTGGCCATACCTCTCAAATGTACTGATTTTAGCAGAATGTCCAGATTTTTGCCTCATATATTTGGTGTGTTCCTCCCAAAATCTGTACTTGTCTGGCAAATATCTGAGGATTTAAGTCATTAAATAATGACAAACATTTGAGTTTAAGACTCCACAACCTTGTGAAAATTCATGCTTATGCAAAACCTATTGTTCTATCTAATTTCTGTTTGTAAGAGCAATATTTAAAATCTGCCATTATTCGTCCCCCTATCATTTTAGGCTTTCTCCATATTTTTGCTCTAAGAGGTTGAGAGGTATGCTTCTGGCTCCGGCATATCTTGCTCTTTCAGTATGACCATTAATTATTTTTAGCTTTCTCAGTGCATTTCCAGCCTATTTTTACATAGAGACGATATGCCTGAAAACAAGATTTTCTCCAAGAGGGGAAAGATTGTAGGCTGAAATTTAACAGGTAGACAGAGTACTATCCACCCTATAAAATGGTACTGCAATCCTTGCTCTGGCATATCTTGCTCTTTCAGTATGACCATTTATTGTTTTTAGCTTTTTCTATGCATTTCCAGGCTTTTACATAGAGAAAAATATGCCTGAAAACTGGATTTTCTCCAAGTGGGGAAAAGCTAGGAGGATGAAACTCTACAGGTAGACAGCGTAGTATCCACTCTACAAAAGGGTACTGCAATCCTGGTTCTGGCAGATCTTGCTCTTTCAGTATGACCATTTTTTTTTGTTTTTATCCTTCTCTATGCATTTCCAGTCTATTTCTACGTGGAGAAAATATGCCTGAAATTTGGATTTTCTCCTAGAGGGTAAATGCTAGGAGGCTGAAACTCTACAGGTACACAGAGTACTATTCACCCTACAAAAGGTACTGTAATCCTGGCTCTGGCATATCTTGCTCTTTCAGTATGACCATGTATTTTATTAGCTTTCTCTGTGCATTTCCAGCCTGTTTTTAAATAGAGAAAAATATACCTGAAAACTGGATTTCCTCCAAGAGGAGAAAAGGTAAGAGTCTGAAACTCTACAGGTATACAGAGGGCTATCCACCCTACAAAATGGTACTGCTATCCTGGCTCTGGCAAATCTTGCTCTTTCAGTATGACAGTTTATTGTTTTTAGCTTTCTCTAAGCATTTTTAAACTATTTTTACATAGAAAAAAATACGCTTGAAAACTGGATTTTCTCCAAGAAGGGAAAAGCTAGGAAGCTGAAACTCTTAAGGTAGACAGAGTGCTACCCACCCTACAAAATGGTACTGCAATCCTGGCTTTGGCATATACTGCTTTTTCAGTATGACCGTTTATTATTTTGAGCTTTCTCTATGCATTTTCAACCTATTTTTAACTAGAGAAAAATATGCCTGAAACCTGGAGTTTCTCTAAGAGGGCAAGCAAGGTGGCTGAACTCTACAGATAGACTGAGTACTATCCCTCCTATGGAGGGGAACTGCAATCCTGGCTCTCGCACATATTGCTTTTTCAGTATGACCATTTATTGTTTTTAGCCTTCTCTATGCATTTCCAGCCTATTTTTACATAGAGAAAAATACGCCTGAAAACTGGCTTTTCTCCAAGAGGGGAAAAGCTAGGAGGCTGAAACTCTAGAGACAGAAAGAGTACTACCCACCCTACATAATTGTACTGCAATCCTGGCCATACCTCTCAAATGGACTGATTTTTGCAGAATGCCCAGATTTTTGCCTCATATTTTTAGTATGTTCCTCCTGAAATCTGTTCTTTTCTGGCAAATAGCTGAAAATTGAAGTCATTAAATAATGACAAACATTTATGTTTAAGACTCCACATCCTTCTGAAAATTCATGCTAACGGATAACCTATTGTTCTATCAACTTTCTATGTTTGTATGAGCACTATGTAAAATCTGTCATTATTTGTCCCCCCATCATTTATGACTTTCTCCAGATTTTTTCTTCTAAGAGGTTGAGAGGTATGATCCTGGCTCTGGCATATCTTGCTCTTTCAGTATAACCGTTTATTGTTTTTGCCTTCATTCCCAGCCTATTTTTACATAGAGAAAAATATGCCTGAAAACTGGATTTTCTCCAAGCGGGGAAAAGCTAGGAGGCTGAAACTCTACAGGTGGACAGCGTACTATCCACTCTACAAAAGGTTACTGCAATCCTGGTTCTGACAGATCTTGCTCTTTCAGTATGACCATTTTTTTTTGTTTGTAGCCTTCTCTATGCATTTCCAGTCTATTTCTACATTGAGAAAATATGCCTGAAAATTGGATTTTCTCCTAGGGGGCAAAAACTAAGAGGCTGAAACTCTACAGGTACACAGAGTACTATTCACCCTACAAAGGGTACTGCAATCCTGGCTCTGGCATATCTTGCTCTTTCAGTATGACCATGTATTTTATTAGCTTTCTCTGTGCATTTCCAGCCTGTTTTTAAATAGAGAAAAATATACCTGAAAACTGGATTTCCTCCAAGAGGAGAAAAGGTAAGAGTCTGAAACTCAACAGGTATACAGAGGGCTATCCACCCTAGAAAACGGTACTGCTATCCTGGCTCTGGCATATCTTGCTCTTTCAGTATGACAGTTTATTGTTTTTAGCATTCTCTAAGCATTTTTAAACTATTTTTACATAGAAAAAAATACGCTTGAAAACTGGATTTTCTCCAAGAAGGGAAAAGCTAGGAAGCTGAAACTCTTAAGGTAGACAGAGTGCTACCCACCCTACAAAATGGTACTGCAATCCTGGCTTTGGCATATACTGCTTTTTCAGTATGACCGTTTATTATTTTGAGCTTTCTCTATGCATTTTCAACCTATTTTTAACTAGAGAAAAATATGCCTGAAACCTGGAGTTTCTCTAAGAGGGCAAGCAAGGTGGCTGAACTCTACAGATAGACAGAGTACTATCCCCCCTATGGAGGGGTACTGCAATCCTGGCTCTCGCACATCTTGCTTTTTCAGTATGACCAGAGTTCAGATTTCCCCT
>NW_025050448.1:0-13201 GCF_019279795.1 Protopterus annectens
TGCTGCCCCAGATGTATATCAAAGGGACCTACATAGTTGTGTGCGAGATGTGATGTCAGTAGCCAGACCTGTGGCATTGGTGCAGGGTGGGAGCAGCATTTCAGTACATCAACAGTACAAACCTACAATACTACAGATTATGCACATCTTTTCATTACTACACTGCAGTGATTGACTATGTTATCTGACATATGCATGAAGATACTTTACAGATGAGGATGGATAAGCAACAGTGGTTTACTAATGTGCCATGGGGCCTTACCTGCATGCTCCTCATCAATTGTGTGGGTAGCACCCACCTCCACAATGCTATCTTCTGGTTCTTGACTTTGCTGGCAGGCAGGTGCCCCAAGGCTGGCAAGGAGCTCCTCCACATGTGTCAGTGGGGGCTGGATGGCATGATGCTCACCTGTGGCTAGCTGGTCCCTCCTAAATGCAGTGGCACACTGACGGGGGTGGCGGATGAGGTCAGTGCAACCATATCGCACCTGCTCATAACTGCGGTTATGCAAGCCGACATCATTTACCCTGTGGACAAGCTCGTTCCACAGGGCAGTCCTCTCCTGCTGATCATGGGCCATACGCCCAAACAGGGTTCCATGGTGATGCACCATGAAGTTGATGAGGATGTCATTCTCTTGTGGAGTGAACGCCGGCAGTCACTCTCTTGACATGGTACCTGCAAGACATAAACAGGTAAAAGGGTCTGAGGACCTCATACTGCAAGTATATAATAATTGTTGATTGACATCTCTCTCTACCCCCACCATATCTGCATAACTAATCTGAACACACATATCAATGGGTATGTTTACCAAACCTACTGTTGGGACATATATCCTGTTGTGAAATGTGTTTCTACTCATGTTCCATGTTGAAACACTATCATTGGTGACTTGTTGCCAACAATGTAACCTGCATGCCATTGTAATACTGTGGTTCCATATATGCATGTGTTCTGTTTGCTATGCAACTGTTCCAAATCTGGTGTTTTGGGTTACTAGGAATATGTATGCATGTTGTTATAACTAATGCTGGATTGTGTTGACTATTACTACCCACATATGTTTTAAAATTGCAACACAATAGCACATTTGGGAAGGCTGTCCCCAGCAGAACCATGTCTCTCACCTCATCTGGCCATGGCACAAGACCATAGCACATCTGGGACCCAACCTGGGACATCGTCATCTGCTGGTCCTGCACTACCTTCAGGTGGAACCACCTCAGGGGATGGGACCTGGCCCCCTGCCCCCCCACTACACCACTAAGGCGTGCCCAGACAGGATCCCGTAACCTGAAGTCAGGTCCAAGGCCTGGTCATAGGGAGCTCTGCAGAGAATTGCAGGATCTGTTACACCACCTCGAGGCCCTCATGACACACATAGATGTTCATCCTGCCCCTTTTGCTCACCCCCAGCACAGCCACCTTCAGGGCCATGAAGGTGCAGTGGTGACTGCCCATGGGTGGGGACCTCATTCCCACTGTTTCCATTTGGGGGCTCATGGGCTTTCAATTTCCAAACTCCCCTCCCTGACCAAGGTGTTTACCCACCACATGTGTCATATACCACCCCTGTATGCTGTCTTGTCTGTCATGTCTGTCCTCCAAACCAACCTACCTCCCCATATATACATACTATCTTTCCCTAACATCTCACTCTCACCTTAATACAAAAAGGGCAATCTGTTACTAACACAAATGTCACACCATACATAACTGTCCATTTTGCACTCACTTACAACTGCTTACAGGTGCCTTAATCACTCTGTATCCAACAGCTCTTGTTCTGGCCAGCAAATACATTATCAGCACTTGCAAGTGTGTAACCCAGGACCCTGCACACCATAGCCACATTAATTTTCCAGTAAGCCATCTGAGCTGCAGATATATATTTATATATCTATGTATGTGTGTGTGTTTTGGTATATATGTACACATACACGTCTGTGTATATATATATATATATATATATATATATATATATATATATATATATATATATATATATATATATGTATATATATATATATATATATATATATATATATATATATATATATATATATATATGTGTGTATATATATATCTTCTGTGTCAGTATATATATATATATATATATATATATATATATATAGACATACATGTGTGTGTGTATAACCTCCTTCTTCAACTGTTGCACTGTCCTGCCTTGCTACAAAACAGTGCATCACATGTGGACACAGCCAATTATATGCACATTCTGAAAGGATGTGTACAGTTGAGAGGTATGATTACGCAAACAGTTTACCACCACTCCCAAGATTCAAACCATGGCTGTGTCTGCTAAAAATACAACAATGTAAGTCACAGTCAATTGACCTATTTGGATATTGCTGTCTATCTGTTCAGCGTTTTCTGTCTCAGTCTCTCGTGGTTGTACAATCTGACCTTGTAATTACAACGGTCTTATACAGACATTCCTATACATTTTTATTATGTAGCACAGTGTGGGTAACAGTGGTTAATACAACATTACTATTCAGAGAATGCAACACTAAAAATGCCATACAATACCAGAGTAAACACAACCAGTCCAGGATTTAGAGCTTTATTGCCAAGCAGTTACAGTTTTATTTAAATATAACCTATATGGGACTGTTACTGTCATATTGCCTGGTTTATTCAGTACAACCCATACACAAAACAGTTTTTATACTGGCAGCTGACTTTCTACTATGTTTATATTTATTTGGAATGACTACTGCAAGCATGATTGTTACTCACTAGCCTCGCAATGCATCCTTTGCACCCTACTCACATGGGCTTCCTGATTCACAGCCCACTCGGCTACAGCTGTAAGAGAAATAGAGAAAAATGTAGCCATACCTATGCATCATATACAAGGGCTAGACTTTATTAGACAGTTACTGGTATGAATACTTACACACTGCTGGGATATCGTCCGTCTGCCTTGATTCTTGGATCCATTGTTCCAAGAGCTTCCTCTTCCTCTTTTTCAAGTCAGCATAGTGGTGCCTGACCTGCTTACCAGTCTGAGGGATACTAGTGGCACTGGTGACATAATGGGCGAGACGGTCCCAGGCTTCTGCTTTATATTGGGAACCTTGGTACTGGCCCTGAAGCAGTCTCTCAGCATGTTTTTTTTTACCAGGAGTCCTACCAATACCTTGGACTCCTGGATGCCCCAGCACAGTGTCCAAAAGCACAATCCCTGTCCGATTCCAGCCATGCTGCCTACAGTGGGAAGCTGCAACCAGTTATGAGCTGTATTCCCACCTGTGGGGTTTAAATACAGCTGATTTCCCATGCTTTGCAATGATTGGATGGTTTTAAATATGCTGAGATAAGCTAAGCTATGGGCAAACCTGCTTAGCTAAGGTTGGCATTGCTTAATGGGGCAGGTTCAGCACTGCTAACAATTGGCAAATCCATTTAGCTGGGCTACTCATTGCTTAACAGTCATATTTACACAATGCTTACACCTGGTAAGCAGAGCTGTGCAATGCTTAGCATTGCTTATTTTTAATTTTATAGCCTATCTGCTGTATGGCATTGATTCATCATTCATTACATATTATAAATGTGTTTACTGTCCCTGACATCCCCCAATGTGCTTTCATTACATTTATTCATGTGTGACTATACTGCATGGGGCACTTGGGTTTATATGAGGATTTCACAACTTTATTACACTGACACCTCACATCTGGACCTAACGCAGCACTCCTGTTAACAAATATATGTTATTTAGTAGGTAATACAAAATGAAATTGTTCATGCACTGATGTCAAATTTAAAATGTGAATTGCTTACAGTGTGGATCGAACCAAGAATAGTTGCTCGCAAAGCGTACCCTCTAACCACTACACTATTGCCATACTGCTTATGTTGGATGTCACTTGCTGTTTAACTTCTTCTGCTGTTTAAGCTGGAGTAAGCATAGCTAAGCAACGGGCACACCCGTGCAGCTATGCTTAAACGTTATCGCATTTATTAAAAAAAATATTTGTTGTGTTATTTTATCTATACCCTTCAGAATATCCCTGCTAATGCTAAACCTGTTATTTTATCAGCTTTCTGCTTCATGGTGAGCATACCTCTCCACCTCCTGGAGCATAAACTCTGGACAAACCCTAAAATGATGGGGGGACAAATAGAGGGACAGATTTAAAATATTGCTCTTGCAAACTTAGACAGTTGATGACAGGTCTTGCATTAGCATGGCTTTTCTGAAGGATGTGGTATCTTTTAAACTCAAATGTTTGTCATTTTATTTAATGACTTCAACCCTCAGCTACTTTCCAGAAAAGTACAGATTTTTAGGGGGAACACACCAAAAATATGAGACAAAACTGTGGACATTCTGCGAAAATCTGTACAGTTGAGAGGTATGTTTAAATCCTGACATGTTGGTGTTATGAGCGTTCTACTCATTTTAATTATAGGCAATTCTGGAGTGCAAGTGTGGATTGTGAGACCTCTGCTCAGACACCCCCTGCACTTGTACAGGGCTCCATGTTAGTTTAACTGCACAGGCATGTCTTCATGAATATGTAAGGCGCTGCTGTGTTGTACAGGAAAGTCTGCCATGCAGGAATAACTTATTCCTGTATGGCTGTTTACAAATCCCAGGGAAAGTGTTTATAAAAATGGTGAAATAAAGGCTTACCAAGGAGAAATATATACGGTGGAAAATAAATATGGATGAACTCCAAAATGGTAGAAAATGTGTATGCAAATATAGCGTAGGATTGTTCTTTTATGCATATCGGGTGGAAAGAATTAAAATGCATGAAAATTACAGCTATAAAAGATAGAAACAAAAGATATACCCCCAGATTCACTATCCTCCCATGCAGGACTAGCTTAGTCCTACACGGAAGCGGCCGTTTAGGAGCAGGATGGCAGCATGCCATGCAGATTAATGAAGGCACGCAGCTTCAGCTCTTAATCATACATGGAGCATGTAAGAGTGCAGGAGGTGTGTCTAAGAGTAGAGCCCTCAGAATATACATGCCCCTGCAATGAAGAACAGCAGACAAGTCCAAAAAGAATGAGCGAGACCGCTCATAGGTGTGTGCATACCCTCAGCAACATCCCCCCACGTGTACAAGAGCAATAGTGAAAACAACAAATATAAAGATTTTTTTTTATGAAACAGATTAAATTTAACCATAGGTGCGCAGGTTTGCCCATTGTTTAGCTATGGTTAATGCAGCTTAAATAGCACAAGAGGATAAAAAGCAAGATATATGCAACTGAAGAGGTACAGCAATAGTATAGTTGGCAGAGCATTTTCCTTACAAGCAGTCATTCCTGATTCGAGTCCCACTGCAGCACATTCCATTTTCCATGTCAGATCATTTTATGACCAATATTTTTAGTTGCATAACCTACTAAATAATGTATATTTGTGAACTGGAGTACTGCACTAAATGCAGATGTGAGGTGTCAGTGTCATAATGTTGCAAAGTCCACAGATAATCACATGTGCCCCATACAGTATATGTACATAGGAATCAGGGATACAAATTTATTTATTTTATTTTACATTTGTTTACCGGGTTAGTCTAACTGGATGCATATCCATTTTCAGCAGAGACCCGGGGAGAAAAGCTCCACAAATAAAACAATACAAAGTTATTACATCAAGGTAAATTCTTAGTAACAAAAGAGAGAGACACAAAATTTGCATACTAATACATTTGTCAGTTCCATGGTATGTAAGTAACAGAAATATTTAAGAGGCTTTTTGGATTAGTCAGGGTTTGAACAAGGACATAGCCAATGAGCCTTGAAGAAAAGCTTGAGATTAGTTTTGAAATGACTAGGAGAGGTAATAAGTCTTAGGTTGTTAGGAAGGGAATTCCATAACATTCCTATGGAATTGGCATAAAGAGCATCACCTCCCGAATTATTAGATTTCGTGGTTTGTACCAGGACACTATTTGAAGATCGAAGGCAGTTGAGATTGAGTAGGGTAAAAGAGTTTATTCAGTGAAGGGTTTTGTCAGTTCTTTAATTATCTTAAATGCTTCAGTAAGTTGGGTGAGTTTGAGAAGATTAGGCAATTCTAACCAGTCAAGTTTTTTTAGGTTAAGGCAGTGATGAGTACGATAAGGTACTCCTGTTACAAACTTGGCAATATGGTTATAGGCAACAGAGAGTTTCTTTAGCTCAGTTTTATTGAGGAAGGATAGTACCGGAGAGGCATACAGTAAAGTGGAAGAAGGTGTGTTTGCAATGGTTAGTTTGGTGTTAGGAGTGAGAAAGTTCTTAATTCTGTACATAGAACCCAATTTCTTGTTTACTGATTTAATGGTTTGACAAATGTGTATATCAAATTTGAGCTTGTGATCAATAATAACACCTAAAAGTTTGGTGTGAGAGACAGGCTCTATGATGGTGCCATTAGTGGATTGAACGTGAAAGGTCCTATTATTGGAATGTAGAGGGTGTTGCCCTAAGGGAGTAGTTAAGGAGGGAAAATTAGTAGTAATTTAGTTTTTGTTGGATTTAGGATGAGCTTCCATTCAGAGAACCATTTTTCAACTGCAGCAAAGCAGTTTTGGGTGACTAATTGGAGATTATGGAGAGAGACATCGGAACAAATCAGGGTAGAGTCATCTGCATATTGAATGCAGGTGGCTTTGGGGATGACTGAATGGAGATCATTTATGAATAAGGAGAAAAGAAGGGGACCAAGAATTGAGCCTTGTGGGACTCCAATAGTGTTTGGTAAGAAGTGAGATAAGTTGCTTTGCGACAGGACTGATTGTTGTCTCCCAGAAAGGTAAGCTTTAAACCAGTTTAAGGCTAAGTTATCAAGGCGAACGTTTTCGAGGGTGTTGAGCAATATTTGGGGATTGACCATGTCAAAGGCTTTTGACAAGTCAAGAAAGAGAGCTGAAGTAATTAATTTGTTGTTGCTGTTAACAGAGTTAACAAAGTAGAGTAGGGCAGTGGTTGTACTATGATGGGGCGAAACCATGTTGAGTTTCGACAAGAGATTGTTTAGAGTGAGATATTGAAGGAGTTGCTTGTGTGCACACCTCTCCATAATTTTAGCTATTGGAGACAATATTGCTATGGGTCTATAGTTCGATGTTTCCGTGGAAGAGCCTCCCTTATGAAGTGGGATGACGTATGATATTTTCCAAATAGAGGGGATAGTTGCCTCTGTTAAAGTTCTGTTAATCAAGATTGAGACCGGATAGGCAAGAACATCTGATGCTATTTGTAGATATTCTGCTGGAAGACGATCAGCCGGTAAGGTGGATGGTTTAAGTTTCTTCAATAGGGTTCTAATATAGGAGGTACATATTGGTTGGAGGGTAAAGGTGGGTAGAGATTTACCAGTGGCGTTGGTACAGGAGGAGGAAGAAGTAGGTAGCTGACTGGCTAGGGACTGAATGGTCTCGGTGAAGTTTTGAACGTATTAGCTACTTCTTCAGGACTTTTACCAATGAGTTTCTCAGGGGTGGGGGTAGTTGATTTCCCAGGATGAAGGAGGTTATTAAAACCTGCCCAAAACTTCTTTGGGTTATGCTGGTGTTTATCCTGGAGGTGACAGAAATAGTTCTTTTTATCACGGGTAATATCAGTTTTTGTGGAGTTTCTAAGCTGCTACTGTTGTATTTTTAGCACACACAGCCATAGTTCAAATCCAGGGAGTGGTAGTAGTCTGCATACAGATTCATACCCCACAACTGTCCAGAATGTCCAATAAATTGTCCCATGTCTGCTGCCTGTCACTCTGCCCCCCCCTTGGGAAATCAGTGGGATGATCCAAGACATATAGGCTGCAAACAAGAAATACAACTGATTGTCACACATCTATAAGAACAAACCTGTCACTCTAGCAACTCCCGAAACTGTTATGAGAGTAATAAGCCAAGTATGTCCCATCTAAACCCCCATGTTGTCAAGCTGTGACCAGAGTGTGTACAGTAACAGAGTGAGATGTATGTGCATAATACTAATGTGGATTTTGGTAATTTGTGTGGCAACATTCAGGTAGTCCTAATAAACATTGCTCTCACAGGTCCGTCATATACAAAAACTGTGCCTAGAAATAAAAGATTGATACCGTCTACTAGTACTGTTTACTCTGGTATTGTATGGCATTGTGAGTGTTGCAGTTGCTCTGTATAATAAGGTATCACTCATCACTGTCACCCACACTGTGCTACATAATATAACTGTCTAGGAATTCCTGTATAAGAGTATTGTAATACAAGGTCAGAATGTAAAACCACAGGAGAACTATACACAGAAATCAGATAAGAGATATACAGCAATATCTATATAGCACACACAACTGTGATGGACAGTGTTTTAGTGTTAGCAGACACAGCCATGGTCTGAATCCTGGGAGTGGAAGTAGGCTGCATACAGAATCATACCCCACAACTGTACAGATATGTCCAAAATGCCCAGTATATCGGCCCATATCTGCTGCTTGTCCCCCTGGGAAATCAGTGGGATGATCCCAGATGTTTAGGCAGCAATCAGGAAATACAACTTATTGTTACACATCTATAAGAACAAACCTGTCACACTAGCAACTCCCCAAAATGTTATGAGAGTAATAAGCCAAGTATGTCCCATCTACACCCCCATGTTGTCAATCTGTGACCAGAGTGTGTACAGTAACAAAGTGAAATGTATGTGCATAATACTTATGTGGATTCTGGTCATTTGTATGACAACATTCAGGTAGTGCTAACAAACATTGCTCCCACGGGTCAATCAGATATGAACACTGTGCTAAAAATAAAAGATGGATACCTTGTACTGGTACTGTTTACTCTGGTATTGTATGGCATTGTGAGCGCTGCAGTTGCTGTGAATAATAAGGTATCGCTCATCGCTGTCACCCACACTGTGCTACATAATATAACTGTCTAGGAAATCCTGTATAAGAGTGTTGTAAGTCACTAAACGTTGAAGAGGACAATAGTCTACATATGTCCCAGTTCACCTGCATGTGGTCAAGACATGGCCAGAGTCTGTGCAAAAAGAAATGGACAGGTACATGCATAACATCAACCTGGAATCTGGGAGTATGTGTAGAAACAGTTAGTGTAAACAAACAATTCCTCCACAGGTATACCAGATAAGAGGTGTATACTGCGGGTAAAACCAGTTCATGTATAAAGATGTCAACAGCCATATCACTGTCCAAACTAAGCCAATGGGGTAGTGTAGTAATACTTGTAAGGTACAGATAACAGCACTGACTAGGAAAGTAATGCGAACTACAGGAATATACTAGTTGTTAATTGACATCTCCCCCCACATATCTACAACAATAAACTAAATACCCAACTCAAGTGGTACGTAATGACTTAACTGTAATGTTGGGACATAAGTCCTATTGTTTGATAATTATTTAAATCTGTTTCTATGCATGTGCTATGTTGAAGTACTCCAACACTGGTGACATGGTGCCATCAATGTGACTGCATGATGTTGTAATTATCACTGTGTTCCCATATATACATGTGTTCTGTTTGCTATGCAACTGTTCCATATCTGGTGTCTGGGTTAATGGAAATATCTATGCATGTTGTTATACCTAATACTGGAATGTGTTGACTATTACTAACCCACATATGTTTATAAAACATAACCACCATAGCACGTATGGGAATGTGGGTCCCAGCGGACCAACCAGTCCCACCACAGCTGGCCGTGGCACCGGGCACCAGCACATCTGGGGCCCGACCCAGAACATCCTCATCCAATGGTCCTGCACCACGTTCGGGTGGAACCACCTCAGGGAATGGGGCTCACCCCCCCTCTGGGAGCGGGTGCGGACAGGAACCTTTCACCCATCGCTAGGTCTGGGTCATAGTTTGTAGCAAACTCAACAGCAGTTTGGAGATCTGCTACGCCAGCTCGAGGGCCATGTGTCATGACTAGAGAGTCAGCCTGGAACTCTGACTCAGCTCTCAGCATAGCCACCTTTGGGGGTGTGAAGGTGCAGTGGTGACTGCCCATGGGTGGGGATCTCAGTCCCACTGTTTCCACTAGGAGGCTCATGGGCTTCCGATTTCCCAGCACCCCTCCCCATCAAGGTGTTTATCCAACACATGTGTCATATACCGCCTCTGTATGATTCTTGTTTATCTTGTTTGTTAACCTACCCAACCCACCTCCCCAAACATACCTACTATCCCTCCCCAACATTCTACTCTCACCTGAAAAAAAAAGGCAATCTGTTCCCCAAAAAAAATCTCAACCATGCATAGCTGTCCATTTCGCACATGTGTCCACTGGACACGTAATCTGGTTTAATTGGCATTACTCACCTGTCTCTCAAAGGTTTGAGTGTCCAAATCTACCTCCAAATTCAGTGTATATGCACAGTTGTTGCTGTAGAAGAAATAGGCAGCTATGGACCTTTCCTACACCCTTTCTGCACATCCCTAGCTATTTTCTCTACTATATTTCCCTCTTTGTGCCCCTTTTTCACCACTTTCCTATCAACCCTTTTTTTCTTTTCTTTTAAAGAAATTAGCATGGGGGTAAGTGGGAGTAAGCACTTTTAAGAAGCAGTAAGTGGGTTTAAGTCTGTTTGCACGGGGTTAAGCAATGTCTACATAGGTTAAGCAACTGAGAAGCTAAATCAGTATAAGAAAGTGTAACTGGAAGTTAGCAGTGCTTAACTCCATGCAAACCTGCTTACAACTGCTTAAAAGTGCCTTAATCACTCTGTATCCATGGCCCTTCTTCTGCCCAGCAACAAAATAATCAGCCTTTGCAAGTCTCGGACCCAGGACCCTACACACCATAGTCACAGTGATTTACCACTAAGCCATGTGAAACATATATAACCCTGATGTTTTAAAAAACATATTATCCAACACAGTCATTCAACAGTACAGGAAATGTATTTAAACATATAGATGTATGTATCTAAATAGATTATGCATATATATATATGTATATATATATATATATATATATATATATATATATATATATATATATGGTTCTACCTGACATAGTCGAAACCACACAACACCGACAACCACATCACCGACACCACATATTACGACCCAGTCCATAAACACGCAAAACCACACATAACCGACACACCAAATAACCGGACGGTTACAACAAACACTTCAAAACCCCATACACTGCACACAATTCACAATAACAATTAAAAACAAAACACATCCCTATTCCACAAAAACCACACACACACAACACAAGCACACCAATATCCTTATACAAGCCCACACTAAACCTTACCCTAACCCTAAGGTCCGCTCCTACTTATCGCATTGATTTCCTACCTACCCGCTTTCCCTAACCTCTAACTCTACTTAACCCGCCTCTATCGCTCCCTAACCCTAACTCACTTTAACCCACCCCTATCGCCTCCCTAACCCTAACTCATTAACCCACCCCTATCGTTCTCCCTAACCCTAACTCACTTAACCCAAATTCCCTATCAGCTCTCCTAACCCTAACTCACTTAACTCCCACCCTATCCCTTATCAGACCGTCAATCTCCACATCTCTACCTGCCTCGCGACCCTAATCACGTCCACACACTTTTCGCATACTCACACACAGCCTTTCCCCATGTCGGCATCCTCGGCGCTGGTGTTGCTCATCCTGGTCAGTGTCGGTCTTCTGCATTGTCGACACCTCTGCCACTCGGCGATCGGCAAGGGGTCTTAACCGATTTCGATCTTCTGGAGCTCGGATTCCGAATGTCGGGTCTCTTCATGCGCTGTTTTATTTAAGCTTCAGGTAGAACCATATATATATATATATATATATATATATATATATATATATATATATATATATATATATATATATATATATATAGATATATATATATATATATATATATATATATATATATATATATATATATATATGCATGTATATATATATATATATATATATATATATATATATATATATATATATACACACACACACACACACACATACATTTATATATATATATATGTCTCCCCATCTATATGTGTATCTATATATATATATATATATATATATATATATATATATATATATATATATATGTAGTATACACACACACACACACACACACACACACACACACACACATATATATATATATGGCAACTAGAAAGTCTTGAGCTGAATAAACCCTGCTACGCTATAGAAAACTCTTGAGCTGAATACACTCTCAACTCCTCCTTACCTCTGTCAGATTATCATGAGGTTACTAATCCTCCTGCTTGTACCGCCATTTTGAATTTGCTGCTTGTGTACAGGATCCCAGACGGTAGACTCCCGAGCAGGGTACATAATCTAGCATTTCAATACTTCACTGTAAATATCTCTTGACGCACCAAAAAGTAGAACTAGTACTGTTGGTGTTTTCTGTGTATTTTTTTGGATTATTTAGAGTGGTAAAAACTAGTCAAACGATGTTAGTCTGTTAATGAATAGCCTGTTCCTGAGCACATATCTGTAAAATACCTCTAAGCGACCATTAGTTAGACTACCTACTGTCTTCTGAATTGGGTATTTTTGTGTAATCTTGTAGGTAGCGCTTAATCAGACTGTAAAAAGTGCATATATAGTACCGTAATGTTTTAATATATATATCTGTAAATATCGCTTGTTGTGTATTTATACAGCATATAGTTGTTATTACTGTTGTGTACTTAAGGCAATCTAGAGCAGTCGCTCAAACCACACTGTGTTAGTACGCTAATCGCACTCTGTGCTTTTGCTGAAGAAAATCTGGTGTTATTTTAGATGCTGGTTAATCTCTCAATGTTTCATGGCGCCTGCTAAACGCTTCTAACTCACATGCACACAGCTACCAGGATGTGCAGAGGCAATAACTGAGCTGCTATGGATATTTTGTAGTTTGGTATGATTGTATGTTAGATGCCAGATAGTAGACTCTTAACTACAGTATTGTATAAGCCTGTTTCTCCTCTAGGTACTGAATTCAAAAGTATTGTATATGCTTGTTTCTCCTTTTGTGGTGGACTGACCATAGTGTTTGCCCTTTGGCTAAAACACACAAGACCCTCCCAAACGAGTAGTCGCTTAATCAAATACAGAAAGCACAGTTAAGCTGGGCTGACCACCTGAAGGACTATAACAATTAAAATAAAGCTGACAAAGGGTCAATATTTATTAAAACTATTCCACATAAAAATTTGT
>NW_025050449.1:0-13838 GCF_019279795.1 Protopterus annectens
GTATGACCTGTGCAGTAAAACACCTTATTGACATGGCACCCTCTTCCTGATATGCCACAGGGGCACAGTACTGCATATGTTAACATTACTAGAGCCTGATATGTGACATATGACCTGTGCAGTCAAATGCAGTATCAAACAAATGTATTGGTGTGCAGATGCTGATTGAGATCACATACAATATGTGGGTACATAAGTGTACACACATAACATGATAGTTTGTTGCATCAACTTTCTGTAAGTGTACTACAGCAGTCAGTATTCCTGGAAGGTATACTAGCATGGCCCATCTACACTCCACCAGTATTTAGTCACTCTGCCCTACAAAGTCCCCAACTCTGCCAGATTGCATGGGCAATGCATGTGCACAACCCTTGGAAGTCACACAGTGCCTCCTTCACTATGTGCTGTATGGAGTCAGGGTTATATCTGCCACAATTCATGACCTTGACTGTACAGATACCAATAGTCTTAGTGAGCTTCGTTGTCTGCTTCAGTTCACTATTGTGTTTTGGATGAGTTTATCTATCCTCAGTCTTTTGCAGATGCATGGCAACCATGGGCCCACACGCTTAGGTGTCATTATGCAGTGTCCCAAATTCAGAACACCATACATAACGGCCCTAGTCCCACCTGCTAATGAGCGGCAATCATACAGGTGTGCACGGTACAGCAAGTACCAGATGGGAATGGTGGGCCTGAGGTGGAGGTGAGGTGTTGCTCGTGCAGCACATATGCTCTTCAATAATACTGTCTGTAGGTTTTGAACTTGGTCTTGGTACACCCATTTACACAACACTTATGCCTTTGGGGGACTTTGATGTATGCATATGCACTACTGTTGAGCCCTGAATGATGTTTCCTGTAGACAACACCATCAGTTACCTAGCCCACAGGCCACACCTATACAGAGTCCAGGCAATTGTAAGCACAGGTACTGCATGATACTTGCTAGACATCCTCAACTCCATCAGTGTTGCGGTATGTTTCTAGGCAGCCTCCATGACAAGTTTGCAATCTATGCGTCATCCCCAGCTTGGATGATCATCTGTTTTATTTTCTACATTAATGTTGTCCCATACTTCCTCATCACATACGCGACTGTCTACTTTCAATGCCATAGTTATATGCAATGGTGAGTAAGGCTATCCCAACTCAGGTGCTATATTTTGGATATAGGATCCATTCCATAGTTTTTGTAAGATATGTACAATATGGCTGCCTCTGTGCAGGTGGGTAGGCAAATGTCATGGACATATGTCTTGGAGGCAAACCATTTCTTAGAGTGTGACATTTAGTGGCCTGTACTTGATAGATGGTGCATACTCATGAAAGAGTAAGATTCTATCAGTCCCTCAACAGCTCGCCCACAATATATTATTTGGAGTATGTACATAACACTTCCAGTGTTTGACAGGAATGTATTCCCCATATTTGCTGTCTAACACTTGAGGATTCCATATTACATTCATTGCTCATGTGGGATCACATTACAGAGTTGTAAGGGTTGTAAGAATGGTGACATGATATACCATTGTCTAGATCTATAACGGTTTTGTATTGTAGTAGTTGTATATACACTGTTGTAGCCACTGTATATGGGTAATGTTTCAGACATGTCCCCATTGTAGGCCATTTGTCCAACCATTATGTTCATCTCTGTGCACAAATCTTGCAATGACAGGTTGTTGGATTATATATTGCAGGACTCTTATATACCTTCGGAGATATGCCACCATAGCAGGACCACTGTGATGCAGTGCAGTTAACAGCAACAATAAGTGTACAGCATGCATTATGGATAGGTGTGTTAAATGTGTGCATGTCCAATACTCATGTCCATAGCCTTGGCTGGTGTATTGGCAAACCTGAACATAAAAGACACCATACTCACCAGCTACAGGCTGCTGCCCCAGAAGTATACCTGAGGGACCTACATAATTGTGTGAGAGAGATGTGATGTCAGTAGCCACACCTGTGGCATTGGTACAGGATGGGAGCAGCATTTCAGTACATCAACATACAAACCTACAATACTACAGATTATGCACATCTGTTCATTACTACACTGCAGCAACAAACTATATATATTTTATCTCACATATGCATGATGAAATTTTACAGATGCAGATGGATAAGCAACAGTGGTCTACTGATGTGCCCTGTGGCCTTACTTGCACACTCCTCCTCCATTGTGTGGGTAGCACCCACCTCCACAATGCTATCAGCTGGTTCTTGGCTTTGTTGGCAGGCAGGTGCCCTGAGGCTAGCAAGGAGCTCCTCAGCATGAGTCGTTGGGGCTGGATGGCATGACCCCCACCTGTGGCTAGATGGTCCCTCCTAACTGCAGCAGCACACTGATGGGCAGAGGAGGTAAGTGCAGCAATGTCGGACCTGCTCATAACTGCAGTTATGCAGGCCGACATCATTTACCCTGTGGACAAGCTCATTCCACAGGGCAGTCCTCTCCTGCAGATCATGGGCTGTATGGCTAAAGAGGGTTTGGTGGTACTGCAACAGGTAGTTAATAATTGCATCATTTTCCTGGGGAGAATACACTGGCAGCTGCTCTCTAAACATGGTACCTGGAAAGACATAAAGAAAAAAAAAAAAAGGTCTGGAGTACTCCTCATACTGCAAGGATATAATAGTTGCAACTGGACAACTCCTGTCTCCCCACCATATCCATGCAACAATAATCTGAACACACAACTCCAATGGGTATGTTTACAGCAAACCTACTGTTGTATTGACATATATTGTATTGTATGACAAATATTGAAATGTAAAGATCAAAACCAACACTATTCCCAGGAAAGCACGGACACTTCATTAAGCTTTCATTCACATTTAATGATCGTGAACTTCTTCAGAAAACATCCATCTACCCTTTCTTCACATTTAAATGCTATAAATAATTAAATCACATGATTAACTAGTAGTGCAACATTGAAATAGACATTAAAGGCACAGTTTTTAAAAAAGTCAAATAAAACTGTGGAAACTCATATACGTTTACATACTAAAAAAACACATACTACTAAATGTATGTGTAAATATAATATCACCTTTGCTTTTTAGTTTTAAATATTGAAATGTGATTCTAGTCATGTTCCATGTTGAAACACTATCATTGCTGGCCTGTTGCTAACAATGTCACCTGCAAGCCATTGTAAGGGCCACTATGGTTTCATATATGCATGTGTTCTATTTGTTGTGTGACTGCTCCAAATCTGGTGTTTTGTGTTATTGGGGATATCTATGCATGTTGTTAGGAGTAATCCTGGAATGTGTGGACTATTACCAGCCACATATGTTCTAAAACTGTGACACAATTGCATGTTTGGGAAGGCTGTTCCCAGCAGAACCACCTCTCCCACCTCATCTGGCCATGTTACCAGGCCACAGCACATCCTGGGACTCCACCCCTGGGACCTCATCATCTGCGTGGTCCTGCAGTGAAACTTCAGAAGTAACCACTTCAGGGGATGGTAAAGCTTGACCCTCCTGCGGGAGCACACACAAGACAGGATCCTGTCACCTGAAGTCAGGCCCAGAGTCTGGTGCATAGGGAGCCCCACAGAGAATTGAGGGATTGCTACACCACCTTGAGGCCCTCGATACACAATTACAGGGTCTGCATGCTCCTATTGCTCAGCCCCTTGAAGCCCCCATCTCAGATACCCTGCAGGGCCGTGGAAAGTGCAGTGGTGACTGCCTATAGGTGGGGACCTTGGTCCCACTGTTTCCATTTGGGAGCTATACTTGGAAGCTTCAATCTTTCCAAATCACCCTCCCCATCCAAGGTGTTTTACCCACCACATGTGTCATACTACCACCCCTGTATGCTGTC
This sequence comes from Protopterus annectens, assembly GCF_019279795.1. NCBI lineage: Eukaryota > Metazoa > Chordata > Ceratodontiformes > Protopteridae > Protopterus > Protopterus annectens. Next base: position 3,854 of record NW_025050449.1, read on the forward strand.
TTGTCTGTCTTCCAACCCAACCTACACTCTGGAAATATATGAGTCTATATTACCCCATTCTCGAAAAGCTGACAATGTTGCAGAATACAGACACTGTCAACACGAGAATAATAGCGTAAACTGCAGAATGATTTCAACAGAAGTCAAACAAATGGAAATCTCTGTAAGGGAGATTTCATTTTACTCAATGTAGTGCAGTCTCGGAGTTGGTATATTTAAGTAGCGGGGTTGGGATGCAGGTGGGGAGGCTTGCTCTCTGCACACTACACCATTTAGTTTTTTTTTTTTGTTTTATTATTTTTTTTGTGAAGATTCGATGTTTTAACAGTTCATCACTAAAAGATCAAATTTTAGTAATTTGAAATGTTAAATATCTGATGTTCTAATATAGACTCCAATATATCTACTATCCTTCCCCAACATCCCACCTCACCTTCTACAAACAAAGGGCAATGTGTTCTAACATGGATTTCACACCAGACATAACTGTATCATTTTGCCCTTCTACCCGTCACATATATATATATATATATATATATATATATATATATATATATATATATATATATATATATATATATATATATATATGTGTGTGTGTGTGTGTGTGCTTTATGTGTGTGTGTGTGTGTGTGTGTATAGATATTTGTGATGTTTTCTCAAACATATCATGCAGTACAGTTATTCAACAGTAGGGAAAATGTATGTATATATATATATATATATATATATATATATATATATATATATATATTATAATATATATATATTAAAACAAAGAGTGAAACACCAATCAGTAAAAACTAAATGAAAACTCCAGCCAAGAGAACTTCCAATGAATGACCTCCCAAACCTTCTGTAACAGAGGCACGTGGGATATATGCAAATGAGCCTTATGAACATCAGGTGTTTCAGCTATATGGCAATTCTAATTACCCATGACTTTTCCGTTTGAAGTGGTTTTAATGGACAATTTCAGGCCAATAAATACAAAGCCCACTAGCTATGGATATGCATATTTCGGCCTTGTTATGACCTCGTCAGCATAGCACAAGCAGAGTGTTTGACTAAGCATAAGAAACACAGGGTTGTTATAACCAGCTGATGTCCATTATCATTAGGGTGTCTGCAAAATATCCCAACTAACAAATTAAAACAACAAGTGAGAAGGTCACACTGAAAAATAATCAGTAGGGGTAAACTAAATTCAATTAAAACTCCAGTTGTTAGATCTTTAATGAGTGACCTCCCAAACCTCCTGTTGACGAGGTCATAACAAGGCCCGAAATATGCATATCCGCATAGCTAGTGGGCTTTGGCTTTATTGGCCTGAAATTTTATCCATTAAAACAAATTCAAATGGAAAAGTCATGGCAATCAGAATCGCCATATAGCTCAAACACCTAATGTTCATAAGTGCCATTTGCATATATCCCATGTGCCTCTGTTACAGGAAATTTGGGAGGTCACTCATTGGAAGTTCTAGCCTGGCTGGAGTTATCATTTAGTATATATATATATATATATATATATATATATATATATGTGTGTGTGTGTGTTTATATATGTAGACATACACACACATATATATATATATATATATATATATATATATATATATATATATATATATATATATATATACTTTATTTTATATATATATATATATATATATATATATATATATATATATGGGGCCCTTCACATGGTCGACTTTTCACAGTTTCACTTTCATATGGTCTTCGAGACCATATGATTGACTTTTAAAAAGGCCATGGGGAAATGCTATTCTGTACAGTGCGGATAGGAAACTTTCCCTCCTCCGCACTTTAGTATCTCAGAGTTGGTATATTTGTTATGGGGTGGCAGAGCCCCACAGGAGGGTGCTGGGGAATAAACCCCTGCTAACAGTTTAAGGTAAGTATTTGTTGTGTTTTTGTGTTTATTTTACATGGTGGTCGGTCAAAGCTTCCGACTTTGTGAAAAGCTCAATTGTAAGTAGACCCATAGATATTGATATATATATATATATATATATATATATATATATATATATATATATATATATGTGTGTGTATATATATATATATATATATATATATATAAATATATATCTAGCTATAGATATATATATATATATATATATATGTATGTGTGTGTGTGTGTGTGTGTGTGTGTGTGTCTGTATATCTGTAGACATACATGTGTGTATATATATCTATATATCTCTATATATATGTATATATATATATATATATATATATATATATATATATATATATATATATATATATATATATATATATATATATATATATATTTATAAATATATATCTAGCTATATATATATATATATATATATATATATATATATGTGTGTGTGTGTGTGTGTGTGTGTGTGTGTGTGTCTGTATATCTGTAGACATACATGTGTATATATATATATATATATATATATATATATATATAGGGTGCATTCAAACTTCAGGGCCACGCTCTCTAAATCTCCTTCCTCCACAGCTGCACTGTTCTGCCTTACTACAAAACAGGAGAGTGTTACATATGGACACAGCCTAACATTAGGGGGGGTATATGTAGGGACAGATTGTGGGTAAGCCTATTGCAAACCTATGAAGTTTGTGCATGACACATTTCACGTTAACATGACTGTCCTGAAGGTGGTGGGGTCTGAAACTCATGTGTCTATCATGACTTCATTGCTTCCACCTTCAGCTATTTGCCACACAAATATACATGTCTGGAGGTACAGAACACACACTATGATGGCTTACATCTTGTCATTCAGTGCTGATTTGCACAGTTGACAGGACATGGCCCACTGATCACAGGGCCAGATACTATGTCCATAGCATTTGTTCAGCAAGACATCATTACAGCAAAAAGTCTTGATGGCACATGTAAGTCTTTCGACATCATCTATCCCATTATTACAGACCAAGTACTACATTCAGTTACATGCATACATGTTTCACATACCTGTTTTAGTATTGTCTTCTCTTCTATGTACACTTTATGTGTCCCTTGCTGTATTTAATTATGTTCTGGTTTGTAGCATTGCCTCTCTCTCTCTCTCTCTCTCTCTCGCTCCCTCTCTCTCTCTACTACAGGGATTGAGCTGATTTGTATAGGTTACAGCATGGGTTTTGTAGGTGATGCTCATGATCAACTGATGGCTTCTGCACCAATCAGTTTTCACCACTTGCTAATTGCATGCAGCTAGCTGTGTAGTACTTCCAATTACCAATGTCATGGCAACCCACTACTATAAATTACTACATCATGTGGGCATTGTCCCTTTACCTTTCCTGTATGGAAGACATCCTTCCTACGTGTGGGCAGCAGTGTTTCAGACAACAGGTAGCAATAATTCTTACAGCAAGACTTGTAAACACAGGCCAACTACTGATTTGTTTAAGGTTCCAGACCTACAGACAGTGTGAGTATTCCTGTTATATGCATTGAATACCGCTAGTTTTATAGGGTTTGTGTGTACATGCTAGTTTTGCATGGAATGCAGTCTGTCTGCATAGCTCTCAACTGTGTGCCTATCCACGTGATGGCCAGAGGATTGGCCGTTATGTTTTGTCTGTTCACACACAGGTGTTGTCTCTAATATATCAGTGGATTTCTCTCTGTTGAATGCTGTCAATACATGGCAACATCCATTTGTGTTTCTGACTTCATATTACTGAGTTAAAGTATGTTGCAACCAATCCTGTAACACCAGAAACTTTCACAGTGTATAACAGCAATATTGCAAATATGGCCCTGTGTTCCAGCCTCTGTCCCTCACCTATATACCAGGCTTTGTCCAGATCTCATGCAGTAAGAGGTTGTTAAGTAGTGGCCTATCATTTTTAGTGCTGGCATTCCTGCTATCATTCCAATGATGTGGACTCCCACATAAATTTTTGGGTAGGGTCCATATATATGAGGGCTACAGCTGGACAAAACATGTGTGACCTTGTAGAGTCCAGTGGTCAGTGTATGTAAAACACTGTTATATGCCCTTGTAAGACATTTTATGAGGGAGGGGTATGAATCATTTTTAACCTAGGCTGTTACAACATGTGAGGGATATCAGTAGTAAGACACATGAAGGTATGTGACTGTACATTTTCATACATTTCACCATGGAAACAGTGGTGGGCTACAGCTTGCTGTCTTACAGACAGTTCTGTTTGTCAGTGTGATAGTGATGTTTTAATTTAAGCCGGGTTATGTAACAGATACATTTTCACTGTGACAACTTAATTCTTTTCCCCCTAGAGCTAATTGACACTTACATGAGTTTAGCTTTGCTTACACCCGCTTACAGCCGCTTACAGCCGCTTACAGCTGCTTAAACTCACGCTAATTTCAAATAAAGAAAAGAAAAAAGGGAGATAGGAAAGTGGTGAAATTGGGGAAAGCAGGGGGACAAACAAGAGGAGAAACAGGTAGGGATGTGTAGGCCGGGTGTAGGAAAGGACCATAGATCTGCATTTTTTTGGCAGCAATAGCTGCTTTCAATGTGGGCAATTTAGAATTTGGAGCCTCACACCCTACAGGGAGGTGTGTGGGCATCATACAATACGGATGACTGGTAGGGTTAGATTGTGTAATGGTACATGTCTCTGGGCAAAATGCAGAGCTATGTATGGGATGTGATTTTTTTGTGGGACAGATGCCCTTTTGTTAAGGTGAGAGTGGGATATTAAGGAAGGATTATAGTTAAGCGTGGTGAGGGAGGTTTGGAAGGAGAGGTTGCATTTGCAGACAGACAAGACAGCAGACAGGGGCGGTGTATGACACATGGGGGTAAACACCTTGACAGGGAGGGTGGTTGGGAATCCGAGGCTCATGAGCCCCCATATGGTAGTAGTGGCACTGATGTCTCCACCCAATGACAGTCACCACTACTCCTTCACAGCCTCAAAGGTGGCTGTGTTGGGTCTGGGCTGGAGGGGCCATCTGCCCCTCTAGCTGTGGCAGCCTGCCCTCCACCTGGCACAAATGGTCATCCAGCTCCATCTGGAGGACACTGCGCACCATGCCACAGACCTTGTCCCAGGTGAAAACATCCTCACTGTGCCCACTTGCAGGGGGGAGCAAGCCCCATCCCCTGCAGTGGTTCCACTCAAGGTGGGTAGGACCAGCAGATGAGGGAGGTCTGGGTTGGGTCCCACACATGTTGGGACCCGGTGCCTTGGCCAGTTGGGGTGGGAGAGGTGGATCTGCTGGGATCTGCCTTCCCATATGTGATATGGCATGGAAATTAACAATGAATATTGGTTAGTCATGCACAACATATTGCAACATTAGTCAACATTGCATGCATGGATATTCCCATTTACGCAAAACAGTGCAATTATAACAGTGCCATAGCAAACAGAACCCATGCATATATGGAATGATATTCAGGGTTGCAACAGCATGCCAGTTAGTGGTATGTCAGGCAGGCAATAAAATGATTATTCAACAGGGAATATTAGTATGCACACAATTTAAACAATGATAAATCAAATGGAACAATGGTCTCAACAGTAGAGGTTTGTTTAGAAACATACCCATGTTGGTTTCAGTGTGTTGATTAGATCAGTTGAGTGGTGGGGTAAGGGAACAGATTCAACTGACAACTGCTATCAATTGTATTTGTCAGTACACTACTATTCATTACTCTACAGTCTGACTACACTTACACTCTACATGGGCCATGGGGCTGCTACAGCACACCAACAGCTGTAGATATCAACAGAGCAATTGTACCCTTATTTTAGTTATACACATCAGACCTGTTTCTATACCAGTTTCTGTACCTGTGGGCCCTGTGCAGATGAACCGTGTCCACATTACATTGCTGGTTCTACACATATTTCAGATTCACATATTAGTTGCAGGCTCTGGAGTGTGTGTTGTGCCTTTCACATGCATCTACTATGATATTCTCTGTGTGCAGGTTTCTTGGCAACTGGGGAAACTATCACTGACAACGTGACACTTGAGGGGCTTGTCTGGGCCAGACTGCAGAGTGTGGATGTCTAGCTTGCATCTATTTGTAGGACTGAAGCTGATCAACACAGCAATTGTACACCTTTCACAGTTATACACATCAAACTAGTATTTCTACTCAAATTTCTTTACCTGTGTGCCCTGTATGGAAAATGTGTGTGTGTTGCAGTACATTACTTTTTCTATTCAGATTGCAGTTTACAACTATAGAATTAGACTAAAATGTTAGTTGTGGTCCCTGGATTTGAACCGTGGTGTGTGTACAAAATTGAACAACAGGACTAGTCCTTATCAGACTGAGCTACTGGGGAGGTATTGTGGGTTGATTGTGACATTTCTATCTAGTACATATTTTTGTGCACAGTACTTTTATTATGACATGTTGCATTATTTGTTTCCCATTTTCAGTACAAATTATGCATACACAACAAACAATGGTGTCACTGTTTGTGAAACATGTGCACATTAGCTGGATTGCACATTTGACTCTTTTACAACTACATACTGCAATTTATATTCCTGAGTACACGGTGTAGGTTTTCAGTCTGCAACTGTTAGCCTTAAACATTTTTCAGTACATTCACAGCTACATACAGCTGAAATTGAAAGGTTAATACAGGAGCTGGCAGATAATCAAATAAAACACATTCTGATGGAAATATGTACTATTGCTTTTTTCAGTTATTTGACATACCCATTCTAAAGTATGCAGACAAGCAGTGCTAAATCAGTGCACCTCAGTAAATGCATTCTGCAGGACATATACATTTCTATTTTTCAGGTACAAGTGAGATGACATACACCAGTGTTTGGGATCACCTTTATTAGTTTTGACATACATATCTGTGTACATCTCAGAAATCCACAATTACTATTCCTGCATGATTTGCACAGGGGAATACTTTTAATTTCTAAGTGTTACAGAAGCCCTGACATGGCACTTTATTGGCAGGTTGACTCAGACACACTCATTCATATTCTAATATTCCTCGCCTGCATATTGTACCTTGTTTGCTACTGACATCTGTATTACACAGCAGCTGGGAATACTCCATTGTAATGCTGACAGCCTGACACAGGCATTTATTCCTGACATTTACAGCACAATTATATATACAGGCAGTACGACCATTACTATAATTTTGATTTCTTATTGCTAATATTAGGGGGTATTCTGTACTCAACATATTGCCGATGCAGCAGGGCCAGTCACTGAGCATGAGCCTCAACATTCTGGGACCTCTCTGCAGCAGCTGTATGGGAAGACATCACACATTAATCACACCTGCACAGTCACAAGTTGAACTTTTTCCATACTTAGTTAGAGATGCATAAGACTGCATACTTACAGACAGGTGGGACATCCTGAGCTCGGGCTTCTTGGATCCACTGGTCCAAGAGTGCACCCCTCCTCTGCTTCAGGTCATTATGGTGGTGAAGTACCTGCTCACCAGTCCGGGGTATGCCAGTGGCACTGGTGAGATTGTGTGCAAGCTGGTCCCAGGCCTCCATTTTGTACTGCGAGCCCTGGTACTGGCCCTGCAGCAGCCTGCCATCATGTCTTTTTACTAGGAGCCCAGACATGACCCTGGACTCCTGGATGCCCCAACATTGTGCTCGGAAGAGAACACCTTCACTGACACCATACATTTTTGTCCTGTGATCAATCCCAAATGGTTATGGCTGTATTCCCGCCTGTGTGGTTTAAACAGGGAAGTTTTCCTGCACTTTTTCTTGATTGGCTGGTTTTAATATGCTGAACTATGCTTAGCTCCGCGCAAATCTGCATAGCCATGCTTACACCAGGTAAGCACAGCTGAAAGCCCATAAGCAATGCTTACACTAGCAAAGCAGTGCTTAAATCTATTTTTTTCATTAAATTTATAAAGTACTTTTTACAGTTATATTTTACATATTCCTACCCCTACTGTGCTATACATGAGCCATATGATTGACATCTATCATTCAATTTCCTTAAAATTTTTTAAATAAATTTGGAGTGGGGGATTCAAACCGAGCATGTTCTACATGCTACACCATTGCAGTTACACTGTGCTGCAGACGCTTGATGATGTTTTGTATCACAGTAGCACGTGTCTATCATTTTCAGGATTTCAGCCAGACTACGCATAGCAGCATGCTGTGCAAACAAGCTGCACACCACTTAAACTTCGGATTTATTTGATGAAAAAAAAAACATTTTTTTGTATTTTTATTGCTTTCTTCTTGCCCTACTGCTTCCATGCATGTAGGGCAAGAGTCCATACATTCGGGGGTGTGCACTTGAAGGCTGCTGCCTTCTAGGTGTTTGTGGGGTTTGTTTTCAGTGTCCATGTACACTGAAATGTTAGCTACTTACATTTCAGTGTCTGCAGACACTGGTTTAGTATATAATATTAGAGCCAGGCTCTAATATTATATACATTGACACTCATCTGTGTCACAAAGTGCCATACGGCATTTTCTGAGTGAAGGGGTCATATTAAATGTGCAGGCTCTGCTGAGACATGCCCTCTGTACCCGTTCCTTGTTCATGTCTGTTTACATTAAATGGCAGTGTGCCTTCATGCATATGCAAGGCATGCTGCTATTCTAAATGGACACGGATCACTCCATGCAAGAATAGTCTTATTCTTGAATGGAGTTTCGTGAATCCTGGGGTATCTGTTGCTAAGTTAAAAGCATTTAATACCTTCATTATCTGATCATCTTCCAGATGCAGAAATGCAGGAAATGTAATATCTTTACAGGAGACCCAAAGTGGTGCTTTAACAGTTGAAATTCTGCACCCATTGCATGCACACTTCTGTTGAACACACCTGAAGCATCAGTGCTGCTGGTGATGCGAGCTGAACTGGTGAGCATATGAGGAAGCTTGAAACTGGAACTCAAAAACTTAAAGGAGTTTTGATGAGTCCTAAAACAGCAGTGAACCATAGGCAAAAAAAGAAAAAGAAAAAACTAAAATGTATGCCTTAAACAGTTGACTGTATCAAAGTGAGCTATGCCATTTTTTTTATTTTTATTCGTATTTTCATTGTTTTATTTGAGAACATTATTGGAGCTAACTTGGATAAGTTGCTCACTGATGCTAATATTAATCTTAGGTGGTTTCTGTGTTTTCTTCTGAAAATTGGTGATCTTTGGTCATTTTTATTTCCTGCAGTCACATAAAAGTTGAAATGCAGTGTGTTTTTTTAAAAACTTTTAAATCTGATCATTCACTAAGCTAGATGATCCCGGATTTGAAAATAGAAAATGCTGCTTGGAAAAAAGTTTTACTGTGTTTCTTAAATCTCACACCTTTCAGTTCTGAGAGTGAGCAGAGGCTCCAATGGCATTAAATCAATTGGACATTAGAATGGCTTAATGTGCTGAAAAGAAACTGCAGAGAATATGACAATCCTGCTGTGAAACCATGTGAACACCTATAGTGAACTTAATAAGAAAGAAAGAAGCCAGAGCTTGTGCAGAGGCAATCATGCTGTTTAGTCCTGTGGCAACAAGTGAAGAAAAAACAGAGTTAAGTATAAACACCCATACAGGGTGCTATAGGTATTGAATGCATGTTGTACTGCACGAGAGTGTTAACTACAAAATCTTGCAGGTCACTAGTTTGTTGGAAGAACATACAGTCAGTGTATACAGGATGTAATATTTAGGGACACTGGTTTAGCAAGAATGCAGATTCATCCATATTCTCTTGAAAAAGCCAACTTTCAAGTAGGTCTAGTTTTTTTATATATGTTGGTGGAGGTAGATGGAGAATTTCTGATTATTTAAATGCTGGCAGATTGACAGAATCATATATGACATCTGGTGATGAAACTATGTTGAGTTCCAGTTGCATGCTTGAGTTTTATCACCAGGAAATATTTATTGATTGATTGATTGACTGATTGACATTTATTAACTGGGAAAGTCCATTGGGTCAGGAACCCATTTTCAGTGGAAGCCCAGGGAGAAAGTTAAT
>NW_025050450.1:0-14468 GCF_019279795.1 Protopterus annectens
TCTCAGTAGGCCTTATCCAGCCTAGGTCAAGTACTCTGTGACTGGCCTGACCTAATTCTGCACCTTCCTCTTAGTAGGCCTTTCCAGCCAGGTCAAGTACTCTGTGACTGCCTGCCTCTTCCAAGTCGTACCCCTCTATCTCTTTCTGTCTCTCTCTTCCAGCTTGGGCAAGGATTACTCAGGATTCCTGGGTTCTTTCCATTGTCCAACAGGGATATTTCATGACTTGGAAAAAATCTCCCTCTTTACATGGGAGTAGAGCACCTGACTCAGAATCTGCAGTTTGACATACTTTTTCTACAAAGTCTAGGGTTCACCATAAGTTTCAAAAAAATCATCCTTGTCCCCTTCACAAGACCACATATTTCTAGGATGCAGGTTCAGAACAGACCTTATGATGGCTGATGTTCATCGTGCATACAGCTGCAGTAATCACAGATGGGTTCTCTGCTGTCAGGCGGTCCCTCGGTCAGCCGAATTCCAAAGTCTAGGTCCGGCGTCGGTTGTTGCTTTCTTTCCTGACGTCAGTGAGGCAGGGGTATATAAGACAGCAGACGCCATTTTCTTCAGTCTTTTTTGCCGCGCGGTGCCCGAAGCAGAAGCAGTTCGCAAGTGCCGGTCGGCCAGCTCCTGAATTTACGAAAAATTGGAAACCAAAGTCTTCTTTAAAGCTAAGTACCCCGTTGGGGAAACTTTTCTTGCCTCAGTCCGATGTCAGAAAAGTTAACAATTGTATTTCTTGTGGGAAGCAAATACCGCATAAGGATTTCCATTCCCTCTGCATACCTTGTTTAGGCCCAGACCACGACGTCTCTGGCTGTCGCTTTTGCGCTACTTTCAATAAACGCACTATTAAGTGTCGGGCGGAGTTCGCCCGACACCTTTTTGGTAAAGTCTTTGATTATAAAATGTTGTCGGAGACTCAGACTACCGTTTTGTCCAAAAAACGCAAGGACAAGGACCGACACCACGCCAAAACTGGCTACACATGGTCCGGTTCTCAGCGAGACGCCTATGCAGTCCCTGGCTACCGACGACACTTCTTTGGCGGTGTCTTCTGTAACCGAGACCACAGGTACCTCGGCCCATACCCAGACTACAACCACCGAAGCCACTGTGTTGAGCCTCCTAATGTGGACAGGTCCACTTCCACCCATGGTGTCTTTAGACCCTCATCTTCCTTTTCCATTAAGGCCTTTACTAAGTCCAAATCAGCCAGGCATCCCAAGAGGCCTGTTGCACAGGGCCCATCTCCAGGCCCCATGCCTAAAAGGCAGATGCTTAAAATGGCTGAGGATTTAATTACTCTTATCAGGGGTTCCCAACCCCCTCCAGACAAGAGACCCAGAGTGGAGGAAGATTCTCCCTCTTCTGATCAGGGGTCCATTTTTTCAGAACATTCTGATGTAGAGGAACACTCTTACTCCCCTTTTGAAGATTCTGATGCAGAGCAAGTCCATTCCTTCTGTATCTCCTCCAGAGGATTTTTCTTTTGGGGAAACCTTGCACACCTTGAGGGAACACTTCCATTGGGAAGGCCAAGACTTTTCTGATTCCAAGAAAAGACTTAGGGAATTTCTTTTGTTACCTCAACACAGACCTCTGGCGATACCTCCTGTCTTGGACATGCTTGATGATGTTTATTCGGAGGCTTGCCTTAATCCAGATTCCCTGCCTCCTGCCCCAGTCAAGCCTGATAGTAGGTACTACAGAGTTCCTAACTCCCACCAATTTCTTTACAAAAGCCATAATGCTGATCCTGAAACCATTTCTCAAGGCCCCAAGGGAATGAAGGCCTCTACTGCTAAGAATCCTCTACCTTCTGAAAGAGAGTCAAGATCCTTAGAAAGGTGGGGAAAAAAGGTATATACCTCTGCCACACTAGCTATGAGGGCCTTAAATTGTCAGTTTCATATGCTTAAATATCAGCAGTTTCTGTTATCACAATTAAGGAATAAAATGTCTCAACCTGAACAACCAGATTTGAAGGAGTTGCAGGATATGATGCACAGTGCAGAACAAGTGGGTAAACACACCTTACAATGTGGCTATGATGCCATAGAGGCCTCAAGTAGAGCTGCTGTTACAGGATCAGTCATTCGTAGACATGCCTGGCTTAGGGAACAAATCTTGCCTGATCATGTGAAAGCTAAACTACTAGATGCTCCTTTACAAAAGGATGTGCTATTTGGTACTAATGCTGAGGAGATGCTACGGAAAATGGAAGAAAAAGCCAAATCTATGCAAACTGTCAAAGCTTTTCTACAGGTTCAACCACCACGTTTTAGCAGAAATTGGCCTTCTAAAAACTGGTCCTTTCCAGCCACGGACAAGCCCCAAAGAGGTAGATACAGGCGCACAAGGGGCAGAGGACAATCACAAGGATCATATAGAGGCAGGCAATGGCAAACTCTAGCACAAAGAGGTGGTGAAGACAGTGCACAACAATATAGGAAACAAACCCAATGACTTCCTCCTTTCCATGCCAAGCAAGTCTCAGCTGGCAGCACCCTTGGGAGGAAAGCTGGCATTATTTACAAGAAATTGGCATATTGTCACAACAGACAAATGGATCCTGGACGTTGGCTACAGATTTCATTTTCACACTCCTCCAAAAATGAGAGGCATGACAAACCTGCCACACAAATCAAAGGGCAGAGGCACAACTACAAATTGCAAAGCTCATAGACATGAAAGCTATTCAAGAGGTTTTTATTCCAGGCTATTTCTGGTACCAAGGAAAGGAACCGACTGGAGACCCATTTTGGACTTGTCCATCCTAAACACATTCTTAATCGTACCAAAATTCAAGATGCTCACATTACAACAGCTTCTTCCCATGCTGGGCAAGGAGTTTTGACTGGTAACATTGGACCTCAAGGAGACATACCTGCATGTCCCAATCAGACAAAGCTGCAGAAGATACCTCAGATTTCTTGCAGGTTCAATTCACTATCAATTCTCTGCATTGCCCTTTGGCTTATCTACTGCGCCCAGAGTATTCACGAAATGCCTGGCATCAGTAATTGCCTACTGCAGACTTCAAGGGATACAAATTTACCCTTATTTGGACGACTGCCTGATCCAAGTGGACAGCAAGCACATACTTCTGGAACATCTGGCTTATGTAACACGGTTACTGAATTCCCTGGGATACACAGTCAACAAAGAGAAAACCAGGCTAACACCATCTCAGAAAATAACTTTCCTGGGTGCCAACTTGGACACAAACACCCAGATGGCCTATCTTACGCAAGAAAAACAGGGGCAACTAACTCAGTAATTCAAAATACTAGCAAATTGTACCAGGCTTACTGCAAGGAAAATCCTGCAGGCTCTGGGCTTCATGGCATCTTGCATTCTTTTAATCCCATGTGCAAAGTTGCATATGAGGAAACTTCAATGGTACCTAAAAAAACTATGGTCTCAACACAGCCACAGTTTGAAAACAATAATACCAATAATTCCATGTTTGCAAAAGGAATTTCTATGGTGGGCCCAAGCATGTCAAACAAACACAGGTCTGCCATTCTGCAAGCCTCAAGCAAATCAAGTCATCACAACAGACTCCTCGGATTATGCCTGGGGGGCGCACATGACAGACAGGTGCATTCAGGGCAAATGGTCCCAAAAGGAAAAGCACCTTCACATCAATCAGAAAGAAATGCTAGGAGTGATAAATGCAATTACAGCTTTCAAGGACCTCCTGCATCCAGGACAATTATTGATAAGAACAGACAACACCACAGTAATGTGGTACATAAACAAACAAGGAGGAACACATTCATACCCCCTGTGCAGACTAGCCATGACACTTTGGAACTTGGCTCTGGAATGGCAAATCGAACTTCAGGCACAGTACTTGCCAGGCTTGGAAAACACGCTGGCAGACAATCTAAGCAGAAATATGACAGATCCACACGAATGGAAGTTGCAGCCTCAAGTGTTTACAAAGATAATCCAAGCGTGGGGGAGGCCAGACATGGATCTCTTCGCCTCCCGCAGGAATCAATTGGAAAAGTTCTGTTCAAGGACCTTTCATCCAAAGGCCTGGAGAGTGGACGCCCTTTCATTCAGTTGGACAGCATGGACAGTTTACGCTTTCCCACCTCTGCCTCTTCTGCCCAAGGTACTCTTGAAAGCAAGAGCAGACAGACCGAAGATGATACTGATTGCTCCAGACTGGCCAAGACAACACTGGTACCCACTCCTGAGGATCCTAACACATACTCCTCCCCGGTCCCTACCTCTAATGCCTCTTCTGCTGACTCAGCACAGCTACAAAACTCTTCACAGTCAGCTGAAAACACTCAATCTCGCTGCATGGAAAATTCCTTAACACCACAACAGACCCTACTCCCCAAAGAGGTGCAGGATGTCATTTTGGAGGCCAGAAGGCCATCTACTAGAAAGGCTTACTCCGCAAAATGGAAGCGGTTTTGCTCTTGGAATGAGAAAAAAGGCCAGGACCCTAGAAAACTGAATTTGCCTCCGGTATTACAGTATCTAGCTGAGCTGCTGAACAGTGGACTTTCATTTTCCTCCATAAAAATCCATGCCTCAGCCATTTCTGCAGAATTCAACACTGATCCACCCTTATTCTCTCACCCACTCTTAAGACAGTTCCTCAGAGGGGCTAAGAATATAAGACCACCAAGGAAACAACCAATACCAGCCTGGGATCTTAATTACATTCTAGAAAAATTAACATTGCCTCCCTTTGAACCAGCTGCCTCAAAAGATTTGCAATATTTGTCCTGGAAAACAGCCTTCCTTCTGGCCATTACCTCAGCTCGTAGGGTTTCAGAACTACAAGCCCTCATGGCTGTGCAGCCCTTTCTCATCTTCCATCAGGACAGGGTTTCCCTTTGAACCAACCCGTCATTTATGCCTCAAGTGGTATCCAGGGTAGCTTTAAATCAAGCCATACACTTACCTACCTTTTACCCCAATCCTCAAAACAAAGGGGAAAGGCTGCTACACTCCTTAGACATCCATAGACAGCTGCGTTATTATTTGGACAGAACAAAGCCTTTCAGGAAATCAGACCAACTTTTTGTGTCCTATGCTGTAGGAGCTCAAGGGAAGCCAGTTGCCAAACAGACAATTTCAAAATGGATAGGCCACTGCATACGGTTTTGTTACTCCTATCATAGAAAATCTGTCCCTACAGGCATCAGATCCCACTCCACCAGGGCCACAGCTACCTCTACAGCCTTCCTCAGAGGAGTTCCTACCAAAGATATTTTGAGGCAGCCACTTGGAGTTCTGTGCATACCTTCACAAAACACTACCACCTGCCTTTATATTCCAAAACTAGAGCAGGCTTTGCCACTGCTGTGTTGCAGGGCATTCTGGCTCATCCCAGTTCCACCTGGTGCCTACCACCCTGTGCGTAGCTTTGGGATTCTACCCATCTGTGATTACTGCAGCTGTATGCACGATGAACATAGTACAGTTTTGTACCTACCATAAATGTAGATGTTTGAGTGCTAATACAGCTGCAGTACAGTTTTCCCTCCCTCCTTCCCCTCTTGGTAAAGGCCTAGGGCCTAACCCCTTTTCATACAACCTGATTGGGTTATCCTTCTATGGTATATTTGCTTGCAACTACTGATTTTTGATTATATTGCACTGAATGTATATAAATATAATTTATGTATTGCCTTCCTTCTGGGGGCACCTGACATCTGGGGCAAGAAAGACTGAAGAAAATGGCGTTGGCTGTGTCTTATATACCCCTGCCTCACTGACGTCAGTAAAGAAAGCGACAACAACCGACGCCGGACCTAGACTTTGGAATTCGGGCGACCGAGGGACCGCCTGACTGCAGAGAACCCATCTGTGATTACTGCAGCTGTATTAGCACTCGAGCATCTACATTTATGGTAGGTACAAAACTGTACTTCCTACAAACAAGATTCAGTCCCTCACTTCCTTCTTCGAAAACCTTCTGCAACTCTCCTGCATTACAGCCCAGGGAGTTTCCGAGACTTGTAGGTTTCATGGCATAAACAATTCCCCTGCTGTCTCTTGCAGAACTCCACATGAGGAAATTCCACTGATATCTAAAGTCAGTTTTGATGCAATATGCTCACCCTCTGGAGTTTGAGATTCCTCTTTTCCCATGCATAAAAAATGAGCTTCATTGGTGGATTCAGCAACTTTCTCTGAACCCAGGATTTCCACTTGATCTGCCCCAGCCTACTCAACAGTTCACGGATGCTTCAGCCACAGGTTGGGGGGCAACATTTGCTTCAAAGAAGGTACAGAGCCTTTGGTCTCAAAGTATAGAGCATATAAACATCAAGGAAATGAGGGTTTTTATTCTAGCTCTGCAGGCCTTTCGTCGTCTTTCAGCCAGGTTCTCTGAAAGTGTTTACAGACAACACCACAGTTCTTTGGTATGTCAGCAAACGGGGATGAAGTCTCACCTCCTTTGCAAGTTAGCTCTCATGGCATGAGATTTTCCAGATCATTACAAGGTGACTCTTCAAGTGGTATACATTCCATCAGCTCAAAATGTTGTGGCAGACGCATTAAGCAGGTCCATGACTCAATCCTATGAATGGATGCTTCATAGGGATGTGTTTCTGGACTTGGTCCATTGGTGGGGTACTCCTCTTCTGGATCTGTTTGCCTCCCCTTGAACAGACAGCTTCCTCTATTTTGTGCCAGACTCCCACATTCTCTGGCTTGGAAGGTGGACACCCTAACTTTCTCATGGAAGGGGATGTTTCTTTATGCATTCCCTCTCTTTCCTCTAATTCAAAAAGTCTTGCTGAAGATTCAGCAGGACAAACAAAAAATCTTGCTGGTTACTCCCTTTTGGCCACGACAGCATTGGTTCCATTTTCTGCATTTAGCCAAGAGCAGTAATCACAAGATGTTATGTGATCCTATCTCGCCTACATTCTGACTGATGGGTTCGGAGCCGATCCTCTGCTCCGACTCGGCACGCTTATGCCAAAGAACGAAGTCTCTTATTGGCTGAGCTTACTATATCCCAGGATGCACCACTACCAGTCCCCCAGATCTCGTTTGCCGCTAACAAGCAAAGACGTGGTCTCGAGCTGGCTGAGCTAAGTAGTGTTTTCTTCACTTACTTTCCTGTCAGGAATTTCCTAAATTTTCAACAAAAAGCTGTTTTAACCGCTATCTCGTGTTTTTTGTGTATGAGTGAATATTTCTGTTAAATTTTTTGTGTAGTGATTGCGTTTTTCTGACTAGAGGTCCCCTTTGAGTTTAAGGGCCTTCCCCTGTCAGTCCGTTGTTGTTCAAGTCCCGTTTTATTTAGGGACTCTTGGATCCCTTTAGTTATTGTCTATTTGTGACAGCCTTTGGTTAAAAAAAAAAAAAGAATTTTTTCTGTGATATTTAGTGTGTTTGGTTTTTTGCTAGTTCACTAAATTGGTTGCCATAATGTCACAGGCTCCTAGGCCTTCAGGTTTTAAGAAGTGCACTAAGTGCAGTTTCAAAATGTCAATAACAGATGACCATTCTCTCTGTGTGTACTGTTTGGGCGCCAAACATTTGCAGGAGTCCTGTAGCGTGTGCCAGCTTTTCCTCGAGGGTCCTCCAAGAGAGGAAAAATAAACTTATTTTAAAAGGCCTTATTAAACCCTCATTTGAAGAGGCTTTAGCTTCCTCTCCTTCTCCTGCAAAGAAGAAAAAGGCGTCTGCTCCGACCAGCCCGTCGGAACCGACCGCCAAAAGACATAGGCAGGCTTCTCCTTCGCTCCACGGACTTGAGCCGAGGGCGGACGGTCTGCCTCGATGCCTCCAGCCTCGGCTCCTCTGGGTTGGAGCCGACGGCTGGGGCCTCGAGGCGGGTCATCTTCATCGGCTCCACTGATCTTGGAGCCGATGAAGGTTGTCCGCTCAGACACTTCCTCCTCGGCGCCGAAGCCCTCTTCGGCACCGATGGAAATTGGTTTGGACACTCCGGCGCCGATAATTGAGTCGATTCGGAGCCGGTCCCCTAGTCCCTTGGAGCCGTTGGAGAGGCCTACTTGGACCCGTTCGGTCTCTTCCAGGTCATCAAGGATGTCAGATTCGGACATAGACAGGGTACTCCAAAGACTTTTCCAGTCCCCAGTCTTTCAGAAATTTGTTTCGGCTCCGACCCAATTGGCTTCGGAGCCGATAGCCCATTCCATTGCCATTCCTCCTCCGACCGCTTCGGCTCCGTTGGAGCAGGTGCTGATGGAGCCAGTGGAGATCCTAGGGTCGGCTCCGACCCTTACTCCAACCCCGGTCTTCGGGTCCGAGTTTAGCACACTGACTTCTTCGGCCGGGCCCGGGGGTGACGTTTCGGGACCAATGCAGTCGGTTCCAAGCCTCCCTCTCGGTGCTTCGGCCGCAGGACTTCCGTCTGCTGTCATGGCTCCGGAGACTGGACCCTCCCAGGATTCTGGGGGTCCGGCCTTCAGAGCTATGAGGAGTGCCTTGGACAAATCTTCTTTGGCTATCTCTACGGCTTTACCGGCACCTTCCCTGGGCATGGAGACTGGGTCTTTGGCAGTTCCCCTGTCTCTAGGCAGTGGAGCCCGGGGCCTGAGGTTACCCCACTGGGGTTCCCCTCCTCCTGAGGGTCTTTCGGAGTTGTCTTCGGAGGAGCCCCCAAGGAAGAGATCGTGCAAGAGGAAGCACGTGGACTCCCCCGATGAGTCTCTTACATCGGACACTGATCTTGATGATGCGGAGGGGTCCCCAAAGTCGTCCTCGGATGATGTCTCATTTGCAGACATTCTAGAGATCCTCAAGCAACGAGGCGGCTGGAATTCCAAACCCCTCCGCTGATGAGTCGGTGTTCCTCAAGGCCTTCGGGCTCAGCCCTCCGCCTCCTGGGTGTCTCCGCCTTCGACGAGCTCCTAGATTTGGTTTGTCGGAGGGCGTGGGAACATCCAGATACTGTGGAACCAGTGCCTTCTCGCCCTAACAAATTTTTGTCTGCCCCACCCGAGAAGGTGTTCTTAACGAAGCGGGCTGTAGATGCCATGGTGGTGGCATCTGCTACCCAGCAGGACGTGGCAGAGGAACGTCCGCCCATCCTCCTAATAAGGAGTCTAGGAGCATGGACCGCACGAAAGCGCACCCTGACTTCAGCGGCCTTTACTCTGAGGTCCCTGAATTATTTGGCACATTTCACCAGACTACAGAGGGATCTGGTCAAGGAGCTCTCAGACTCCTCTCAGGTAACCTACCTGAGCAGCTAGCCCAGTCGGTTGGCTCTCAGTTGGCTACCCTTACCTCGATTTCTAACTCGTCCATGAGGCTCATTTCATATGCGGCCGAAGGGGCGGGCAGAGCGGCAGGCACAGGCGTGGCTCTACGAAGACAAGCCTGGCTCCGCTTGTGCCATTTCAGAGGCCTTCAAGTCTTCCTTTGCTGACGCTCCCTTTGATGGGTCCTCTTTGTTTGGACCCAAGGTAAAAGACACTCTTACCCGCTGTGAGCAGGAGGGAAAGACTTTATCTGCCGTAGGAGCACGATTTTCCACTCCCTTTCGGCCTTATCCCAAGGCCAAAAGAGGAGGGAAGATGTGGTTCCGCAAATCACAGAAATTCTTTCCTCAACAGCAGGAAGATTCCCCTTCCAGAGGCAGAGGACAGGGAAATTTTTCTGGGAGATGCCGTCCCAGAGGCGGCAGAGGCCCCCGCAACACTGGAGACCGCGAGTCCTTTCGTGGCTCTTCAGCCTCCCACACTCCATGAGGGATTGCCCGGCTGTGCTGCTCCGGAGCCAGTCGGGTGCCGTTTTGCCAAGCACCTAAAAGCCTGGGAGTCTATTACTCAGGACAGATGGGTGCTTCGGATTATTGCCGGAGGTTACACCATTCCCTTCACACGCCCACCCCCACCGTCCAAAAAAATCCCGGACCCACCACCCAGTCAAAGGGAAATTGCAGCCGCAGAAGCTTCAAAGCTGCTAGAAAAAGGAGTCTTCCAACCAGTCCCCACAGACCAGATCGGATCCGGAAATTACTCAAGGTTCTTTTTAGTGCCAAAAAAGACAGGGGACCTGAGACCCATTTTGGATCTCAGCAAACTAAACCAGTCCATCATGAAGTCCAAATTCCGAATGGTCACTTTACAATCCATTCTCCCATTGTTGGAGAAAGATGTTTGGATGTGCTCCATAGATCTCAAGGACGCCTATTATCACATACCGATACATCAGGCGTCCAGGAGGTATCTGCGCTTCAGCCTGGGAGACAGTCATTTCCAATTTTGTGCACTGCCCTTTGGTCTCACCACAGCCCCCAGGGTGTTCAAGTGTTTGGCAGTAGTGACTGCTCACCTGAGGAGTCTCGGATTCCAAGTGTTTCCCTATCTGGACGACTGGCTCCTGACTGCCTGACTGCGACCACCAGGCATCTACTACTAGAGAGCCTACAAGCCACCATCTCCCTGGGTGCTTCCCTGGGAATTACATTCAACTGGTCAAAGTCTGTCTTGCTGCCTTCTCAGCGCATAAGATTCATAGGAGCAGAGATAGACTCAAAATTAATGTGGATCTTCCTTCCTACCGAAAGGATACAAACATTACAAGATCAAGTCCGAGCCCTGCTTCTAAGATCCAAAGCCCCAGCCAGGATGGTCCTGCAACTTTTAGGTTCAATGTCTGCCACGGTTCTCCTAGTTCCTCTGGCAAGGTTGCACATGAGGATTCTCCAGTGGCTGTTATCGACACAATGGTCTTTTCAAGATCTCCCCCTCAATCATCACATACTGATTACAGAAACGTGCAAACGGGACCTCCGCTGGTGGCTTCTGCCATCCAATCTGAATCAGGGAAGACCCTTTGTTATACCCCTCCGTGGCCACCTTTGACTACGGATGCCTCCCAGACGAGGTGGGGGCGCCATCGTTTGGGCAGGTCAGTTCAGGGTTCTTGGCTTCCAAACGAAACATTTCTCCATATCAATGTGTTGGAAATGAGGGCTGTACTTCTGTCCTTACAAGCCCTCCACAAGTTTCTCCCTCAAGGCATTATCACCATCCACACAGACAACATGTCGGTGGTCTGGTATCTAAACAAACAAGGAGGGACCAGATCTTACCCCCTTTGCAGAGAGGCCATGAGGGTGTGGGAATGGGCAGTGGCTACCAAGCGCTTCCTGGTAACGACCCACATTCCAGGCAAATCCAATGTATTGGCAGACAGACTGAGCAGGACTATTCTCTCTCCTCACAGTGGTCTCTGAACAAACAGTAGCAGCTCAGATTTTCAAAAGATGGGGATTCCGTGCTGCGACCTGTTTGCAACACCACGAAACACCTAAGTGCAAGGTTCTTTTCCTTGACCGTCAAGGGAGACAGCTACGGATGCTCTAGTCCAACCTTGGCCAACAGGACTGCTTTATGCTTTCCTCCTATTCCACTCCTCCCCAAAGTCATCCAGAAAGCTTCCCAATTGGGGTCCACAATGATTCTAATTGCTCAGACTGGCCTCGTCAGGTATGGTTCCCTACCTACAGAAATATACCCTGACGGTCCTTGGTTCTTGGATCTAATTCCGACCTTCTGGTTCATCAGTCGGGACAACAGCACCAGTCCCTTCACACTTTGAAATTAACAGCTTGGCTCCTCCACTTCCGACTATAGTCAGAAATCACACCTTGGCCCCGAAGTTATTCACATTTTATCTTCAGCCCACAAACCCACCACTAAGAAATTGTATCGCAGTAAGTGGAAGAGGTTTGCTATCTGGGCTCAACTCAGAGGCTTAGACCCTATTACTGCCCCGATACCAGAGGTCTTGAAATTTTTAACATCCTTGTTTAATCAAGGATCTTCAGTCTCTACTATTAAAGTCCAACTAGCAGCTATCTCCAAATTTCACGATTCCATAGACCCACCGTTGATGAGCAGCAGATTATGTAAAACTTTCATGAAAGGTGCTGTGCTTTTAAGACCGCCAGTTTTTCATCCTGCGCCTCCGTGGGATCTTGATTTGGTACTTCGTGCCTTAACATCTTCCCCCTTTGAACCGGCTGCTACATGTGAGTTGAAATATCTGTCTTGGAAAACTGCCTTCTTAATTGCAATTACCTCTGCAAGAAGAGTTTCAGAACTTCAAGCCCTATCTATCAAACCACCGTACTTGATTTTTCACAAGGATAGAGTATCACTTAGACCTAATCCATCCTTTGCCCAAAAGTTTGCTCTAATCTCTGTCTCCAACAATCTTTAGAGCTACCAGTTTTCTTTCCAAAATTTTCAAACAAAGCGGAATACACCTTCCATACATTGGATGTTCACAGGCAATTGCTTCTATCTAGATAGGACTCAACAAATTGAAAACAGATCAATTGTTTGTGTCCTTTTCAGATAATAAACTGGGTAAAACCATCACTAAAGCTACTATTGCCAAATGGATCAGAGATTGCATAACTCAAGCTTATTCCTCTTCAAATAAACAACTTACAACATCTGTCAAAGCTCACTCTACTAGGGCTATGGCTACCTCTATTGCATTCCATTCCAAGCTCGCTATTTCTGAGATTTGTGCTGCGGCTACTTGGTCCAACCCGCACACTTTCATTTCCCACTATAAATTGGATGTGGCATCTAAAGGACGAGCATCATTTGGTTCCACGGTACTCGGGAGTGTTTTCCAGTGAGCCACCCAGGATTTAGGTGCTAGGGACGCTGTCCCATCAGTCAGAATGTAGGCGAGATAGGATCACATAACATCTTTTAGTTATGTACTCACCATAACCTCAGATGTTTGGGATCCATCTCGCCTACATTCCTAATACCCTCCCTCCTTCCCCCTGCCTTGGAGATCAGAAGAGATTGAACGGTTTGAGTTCTACTGTTTTTTATCTTGTATCATCTGTCAATGTTATATAAGCAGTGCATGCGTGTGTGCATGTATGCGGACAAACTAGATCTGGGGGACTGGTAGTGGTGCATCCTGGGATATAGTAAGCTCAGCCAATAAGAGACTTTGTTCTTTATGACACACTTGCGCTATCTTCTCTTACAACAAAAAGAGGAAACGCAGTGTGTACAAGGCAAATAAAATTTAATGAAAAACGGCTCACTATAACACACTCCACAACGGATATAGTTCTTTCATTGATACATGCAAAAATTGTTAAAATTGAAACGTTAGTTAAGCGCTTTCACCTAATCCTATAGGCTTCCTCAGAACTAACAGTGTTTCAAACAAGAACCATTTAAATAGACTTAATGGCGCGAAAACTCTTGCCATTGTTTAAAGCCATACTGACATATAAAACATTAATGCTTACATTGCATACACTTTATAAACATTTACTAATGAAATGTACAAATTCTCAGTATCTAATAACTGTAGGTAGTGGTGCATCCTGGGATATAGTAAGCTCAGCCAATAAGAGACTTTGTTCTTTGGCATAAGCGTGCCGAGTCGGAGCAGAGGATCGGCTCTGAACCCATCAGTCAGAATGTAGGCGAGATGGATCCCAAACATCTGAAGTTATGGTGAGTACATAACTAAAAGTTATTGCAGAGCAGACCTGCTCACACAAGACAAGGGATTTGTTTTGTCCACATTTGTCAGCCTTGCAACTGACCCTGCAAAATGATCAACTTTTGATTCCTTTCACACTTTTTTTCAGAGGGCATGCTTAGGGTTCTGCAGGGCGCCAGGAAACCCAATACTAGAAAATCTTACTAAGTGGAAGAGGTTTTAAATGTCTTTCACAAAATCTGGATCCACTTTCATTGGATGTTCCAATAGGTCTTTCTTGCTTGTGTGAGTTATTTAACAGTGGTTTGGTTTACTCGTCAGTGAAAGTTCACTTGTTAGCTGTTTCTGCATGCCTGCCATTATCTCCACCTGTATTTTTTGAAGTAAAACTTTCTTAAAGGTGTCCTTCATAGTAAACCTCTGAAGAAACAAGTTTCCACCTCCTTGGGATTTGAATTGTTTTAGAAAAGCTTACTGTAGCCCCTTTTGAACCTGTAGCCTCAGCTTCTTTAAAGTGTATACTTGGGAAAACAGTTATTCTGTTCGCTTTAATTTCTGCTAGGAGAGTTTCTGAGATTCAAGCTTTGATGGCTGCTAGGAGAGTTTCTGAGATTCAAGCTTTGATGGCTTCCCCCTTTCCTAGTTTTCCACAAGAACAAGGTCGCTTTGCATACCAGTCCTTTTTATGCCCAAGGTGGTGAATGAGTTCTCTTAATCTCTTCAATTGCCCACTTTCTTCCCTTCTCAATCCTCCAGCAAAAGGATCTTGCACACTTTGGATGTGCATAGATAACTCAGATTTTTTTTAGGTAAGACTAAGGCTATCAGTCTGATCAGCTGTTTGTTTCTTTCCATCCCAGGGCTGTGGGTTTGCCTGCCTGTAAGTAGATTATCCTTGAATTTGTAAGGCAGTCTTGTTTTGTTATGTTTTTGATCCCAGCTGTTTGTTTCTTTGGGATCTAACTCTAAGGGCTGTTTTGGGTTTGCCTTTGCCCTTTTTGAAA
>NW_025050451.1:0-10000 GCF_019279795.1 Protopterus annectens
GGAACAACTAGTCACCACTCCCACAAGAGGGGACAACATATTAGACCTGATCATTACCAACATGGGGACTCTATGCTCCACACCAGAAGTATATCCCTCATTGGTAAGATCAGACCATAAATTAATTTCACTGGATGTCCACATCCCGACCCCACCCCCAGCCCAGAAAATCACAGTGAAAAACTTCTCAAAAGCGAACTTCTCACTTCTCAAAACCGAAGTGGAATCCTTCAAGGCCCCAGGGCCAGTGGAAACTACGGCCCAAACTGCAGAATCCTATATAAATGCATTCTACAGACATCTCCAGGAATGCATGGATCATGCTATCCCAAACAAAACCAAGACCCAATCATCCAAAGGCAGTCATCCAGTCTGGTGGACCCCTGCCATAAATAAACTGTACAACAGAAGGAGGAAGCTACTACATGATAGAGCAAAATCCCTAATAGGGAAGGCATCTCTGATCAGTACTAGCAAAAAATTACGATCCCTCATAAAATCCTCCAAGGCCAGCTTCGAGAGAAAAATTGCACAGGACACCAAAGACAATCATAAGGCTTTTTTCAGTTATGTTAGAAACCTGGGATGCAACTCCCAGACTTGTTCTGAGTTGATTCTAAACGACAAAAAATACACTGAACCCACAGACATCGCCAATATCCTGGCAGACAGGTTCAGTGCAAACTTCTCCACCCCCTCCCCCCAAAAGAGCAAGTATCTATCCCGGCAGAGGGCTGCTTCCCAAACATCTCTGATGCTCAAGTGAAGGCTGCCTTCTCCAAAGCAAAAAACACTGCTTCCATGGGACCAGATGGCGTCCCAGGTTGTGTCCTACATGAACTCCAAGAGGAACTAATCCCTCAAATAAAACAGCTATACAATCTCAGCCTCACTACAGGATATGTGCCCACAGAATGGCGTACAGCAACAGTGGTCCCACTCCACAAAGGTGGAGCCTCTACGGACCCTGGAAACTATCGCCCCATAAGCCTGACTAGCTTAGTCTGCAAGGCTATGGAGAGGATCATCATGGAGCTCATAAACAAAGACATTGGGGACCTACAGACACTAGATCCTACCCAGTTCGGCTTTGTCAAGGGCAGATCCTGCCTTTTGAACCTGGTTGACTTCTTCAAAACAGTCACCAAAGCCATAGATGAAGGGAAGGTAGCCCACACAGCCTATCTGGACCTTGCAAAGGCATTTGACACAATACCCCACCTGGGCATCATAGATAAGCTATCCAGCTTAAATATAAACCCCTATGTCACAAGATGGGTCACAAACTGGCTCAAAGACAGAACCCACAGATTGAGAGTTGCTGGAGCCATGTCAGACTCAAAACCGGTCACAAGTGGCATCCCACAGGGTTCTGTCCTGGGACCACTCTTGTTCGGTATATACTTTTCCGAGGTACAGGCAAATGTGGGAGGACTATGGCTCACCAAGTTCGCAAACGACTGCAAACTGGGTGTCATAATCAACTCTCCAGCTGACACAAACATCCTTCAAAAAGGTCTCACAGAGACAGATAACTGGTGCCAGTGCCATGGTTTAAAGCTAAATGCCAAAAAATGTATAGTCATACCCTTTGGCAAAAACAATGTGCCCACAAATTACCACATAGGCGGAAACTCATTAAGTACAGAGAAAGTTATTAGGGACCTGGGAACCCAAGTTGATAGCAAGCTCTCCTTTGAAAACCACATTGCCAAAGTGGTTAGAAAGACCTTCTACATAGCCCACCTCATCACGAAGGGTTTCACATCTAGATCAAGAGAGGTAATCGTGCCCCTTTATTCATCCCTCATCAGACCCATCATAGAATACAATGCCCCTTTTGGGATGTACCTTACCCAACACCTGCAGCAATTAGAAAGACCCCAAAAGTATCTCACCAAGAGGATCAAGGGTCTCAAACAGATGCCATATGCTGCTCGGTTAAAAAAACTCCAGCTCTACTCAGTTGCATACCGCCTACTTCGAGGCGATCTATGCCTGACATACCTATAAGCTATGTCAAATCCAGAATTAATGGACATGCTCCACCTCAGTAAATCTAAATCCCTTAGAGCCACACGCTCGAGGGACTTGAACCTCAGCACAGAAATAAATAGAACTTGCTGGTGGGACAGGTTCATAACCCAGAGGATCCCTTCGCTCTGGAATAGAATTCCAGTTCATGTGAGGCAGAGCACCTCACTGGATCTCTTCAAGAAAAATCTTGATAGGTGGATGGGGGGTCGTAGGTTTGTCCCAGGGATTACTCCCGTGTCACTATTAGACAGATTTAATTTTCATTACAATATACTTTGGAATACTGTATGCTGGCTCTGTGTGTTTTTTATCTTGATTCTACTCATTGGGAGCCGTGCATTTGCCTCACGTGCTGATGACCCCCTTTTTTGGATTTACTATTAGACAGAGCCACAGTATTGTAGGTGCTGCGATGTATAATGAATGACTTATTCATACTCAACAGATCACAGCCTTTCCTACCAGTAAACATCCTAACCTTTAAAAACACACACACACACACACACACACACACACACACACAAATCACATAGCAGCATAGCATATGTGGATATACATAATATATAAATACATGAAAAATATAAAAAATACAATAACATATTAATACCTAAAAAGTATACATTGCAGCACCTACAATAAGTTTGTATTTGTTATATATATTTTTTATATTTTTTACATGCCATAGGAGACCTTATTTATTATATGTAGATAGGTTCTTATATGAGAAGTGTTGTGCCTTGCAACTGTCTGTAACACGTTGTAACTTTAAGCAGAAGCTTGAGCTAAATTAATTACCATGATTGGTTGTTTTTAAATGGCTCTCCTTATATATAGAGTATCTGTTAAGAGGTTTGAACATGGATTTGATGAAGCTGTTATAGTGAAAGCGCTTATCCATTTTATTTTCATTAAACTACATTGAATTTTAACTGGATTGTTACTTTTGAGAAACTTTTACTTTCACTATCACTTCT
Source organism: Protopterus annectens (assembly GCF_019279795.1). Lineage (NCBI taxonomy): Eukaryota > Metazoa > Chordata > Ceratodontiformes > Protopteridae > Protopterus > Protopterus annectens. Next base: position 3,012 of record NW_025050451.1, read on the forward strand.
GCTCAGTGCTTGGTTGATGTGAAAAACAACATAGTGTCTATCCCAGAAGAAATGGAATGGATGGCCGCTACTCTTAAAAGAACAAAATAAAAACAAATCCTCGGACTGATGCTAGAAAGAAGAAACAAAAAACTAATACCAAGATAGTTGTCCCAAAAAAAAAAAAAAAAAGAAGAAGTTATTTCTTACCATAACGTTCCATCTGTGTTTTAGATCTGTATTCATTCATTACTGATAGAACCGATATGGCTAGTACCAAGATTGCGCCAGCCAAAAACTCTCAGCTAAGTCCTACCCACAATGCCCCTTTCATAGTCTCTTTAGATCGAGTTTGTCTGCCCTTATACTATAAAGAAATTAATAATGATAGTAGAAGGCTCTGTCTGAGCAGATACCCTAACTAATAAGGTAATCCTCAAGTCCACCAGGAGTCCAGGCAGGGGGAAGGAGGTCGGGAAGTAATGAATGAATGAATGAAGATCTACAACACAGATGGTATGTTATGGTAAGACATAATTTCTTTATCTGATGTTGTAAATCTTCATTCATTTCTTACTGATAGGACCGAGTCCCCAGCTACTTTTAGTCCTGGGTGGCCATAAGGAAAGATATTTCTGAGCAACATAGAACCAAATGATGCTCTTCCCCTGAAGGCCAAATCCAATTTGTAATGAGTGAAAAAGGTATGTGGTCTTTCCCAAGTGGCTGCTGCGCAGATATCATCCATAGAGGCCCTGGAGTGAAAGGCCACTGAGATTGTTATTGATCTAGTAGAGTGAGTCTTTATTTTGGAAGGCAAGGACATTTTGTTTTGTTGGTAGATGGAAGTAATTGCGTTTCTGAGCCAAGAAGATAAGGTCATTTTGGAAACAGGCTTACCCATCCTGCAAATGCTACAAATAATTGCTCTGTTTTCCTGAGAGATTTTGTTCTGTCCAAGTAAAAACGAAGTTGCCTATGAACATCAAGGGTATGTAGAAGGTAATCCCCTTTATTTGAAAGATGGGGAAAGAAAACTGGTAGGTCAATAGATTGGTTGATGGAAAACCCAGAAATGACTTTGGGCAAAAAGGAGGGTATTAGTACGGAGAGAAACCCCTTCCTTGTGGAAAATCAAGTACAGTCTCTTGACCCTCAAGGCCTGCAACTCAGAAACTCTTCTCGCAGAGGTAAAGGCTACTAGGAGTAGGGTTTTCCAGGACAAAAATTTTATATTGCATGAATTAGAAGACTTGAAAGGAGAACTTGTTAATGACTGAAGCACCAATGTCAAGTTCTATGGCACTGTAGGGGGCTTGACAGGGAGTTTAATATGTAATACTCCTTTCATGAAGGTTTTGCAGTTGGTGTGACATAACTGATGAATTGTCAATGCCATTATGAAAATTTGCAATAGCTGCTAAATGTACTGTAATCGTCAAGGCTGAAGCTCCAGCATGTAACAGGGTAGTGAGATATTCTAGGATCTTCTGAATAGGCATAGTGAAGGGATCCATATTTTGTTCTTTGGCCCATATAGAGAACCTAGTCCACTTACTGAAATAAATTTTTCTGGTGGATGGTTTGTGCGAAGCTAAGAAGATCTCACAATCAGGGAATGAAATATCAGGTTAGCCTGGCAATCATCGGAAGTGGGGAAACCAAGCATTGAGCTTGAGGCTGTGGAGATCGGGGTGAATTAATCCCTGAGGGTGAGTCAGCAGTCTTTGAGATTGATCCAGGATCCATGGGCTGTGGATCAGGTGAGGCCATAGGAATGGGGAACCAGACTTGACAGGGCCAATAAGGGGAATAAGGATGACTTTGCTTCTCAACCTTTGAGCTTTCTGTAGAAATTTTGGGATGAGGGGAAATGGGGGAAATGTGTACAGTAGACCTGGGGGCCAATCGTGCATCAGAGCATCCCTCAGTGACTCCCTCTGAGGGGGGATCAGGGCAAAGTAGCTTCTGCATTTGTTGTTTAGGGGGGAAGATAACAGGTCACAGCAAGGCCTGCCCCAGTGACATAAGATTTGAGCCACTATAATCAGGTTGAGGGACCACTTGTGAGGCATCAATATGTTCCTGCTCAGATTGTCTGCAATAAGACTGGAGCTCCCTGGAATATGTGTTGCTATGAGAAAATGGTTGGAAGCCATTGCCCAATGCCATATTCTCATGGCTTCCTAACATAGGGGGTAAGATCTGGTTTTCCCTTGTTTATTGATGTACCAAATGACTAACATGTTGTCCGATTGTATTGCAATAGTCCTGGAAGGGAGGGATGTGTGGAACGCTTGCAACACTAAGAGAACTGCCCTCAATTCCAGGACATTTATGTGCAAATTGGCCTCTATGGGGGACCAAGTGCCTTGGATCATCCTTCCCTGGAAATAGCCCCCCCACCCTAACAGGGAAGTTTCTGTCGTCACCCTGGGCTTTGGCTGGGGGAGTCAGAATGGTCGACACCAAAGATTTATTTCTGGCTTCATCCACCATAGCATTTCTTCCTTGAAAAGCTTTGTAAGGCATATCATGTGGTCAAGTGAGTGGGTTAAGAGCGACCATTGTGATGAAAGGAGCCACTGTAATAGTCTCATGTGCAGCCTCACCAGGGGTACTAAGGTAATGGTTACTACCATAGAGCCTAATAGTTGTAGTACTAGTCATGCTGGTACAAAGGTCTGTGGGAGTAGAACTTGAATCTGATTTCTTATTTTTGAAAGCCTATGAGGAGGAAGGGAAGCTTGACAAGATGTTGTGTCAAAGATCCCTCCAATTAACTTTAGTAATCTCGTTCGCAATCTGTTTTTTCCCATAATGATCATGATACCTAGGCAAACAGCAAGGCCTTGAGTGTAAGAGAGATTGAGAAGGAGAAGATTCCTGGTCATGGCGGTGAGGAGCCAATCGTCCAGATATGGAAATACCTGGAATCCTTGTAGTCGGAGATGAGCTACTACAACTGCCATACGTTTGGTAAACACTTTGAGGGCTGTTGAGAAACCAAAGGGCAGTACCCTGAACTGGTAGAGATTAGTCCCAGCCAAAAGAGAAGAAATCTCTGGGAGCATTTGTCCATCTTTATGTGGTAATACACGTCCTGGAGGTCCATAGAGCACATCCAGTGTTCCTTCCCCAGAAAGGGGAAAATGGACTGCACCATGATCATCTGGAATTTTTGAAGTTTGATGAATTTGTTTAGTAGGCTGAGACCCAGGACTGGTCTCTAGTCCCCTGTCTTTTTTGGCAATAAAAATAATCTCAAGTAAAACCCGGATCCTATTTGGTCTGGTGGGACTGGTTGGATGACTCTTTTTCTAGGCAGATTTTTGATTTCTAAGGCTGCAGCATCCCTCTGACTGGGTGGGATATCAGGAATTCATTTCATGGGTCTGAGAGTGAGATCGAATGGGATATGATAGCCTCTGGATATTATTTTCTGCACCCAAGAATCCATTGTTATGAATTGCCAGGCTTGTAGGTGCAGAGAGAATCATCCCCCGACTGCTTCCAGAGGAAAGCAATCGGGCCACTGCTCAGGAGTGCTATAAAGATTGGCTAGAAAAAGAATCCCTGGCACCCTGGTTGGGCTGACCCCCTCTGCCCCAAAAGAGACGTCTTCCAGATGAGTTGTGCCCTCTGCCCTGGGGGGATTGGTTATTACAAGTGTCAAGAAAAGATCCTTGGGACTACTTGAACCACAATTTTCCTCCCCTCAGATTCCTGGAGTAGGATCTCTGGGGGGGATGGAAAAACATATGCCCATGACAGACAATGTATTTCCATCCTTCTCACTTCATGATAATGTGTCTCTTACTTTGGGACCAAAGAGGGAAGATTCGTCAACAGGCACGTTAACAAAGGAAGATTTGAAAGGGTCTGCAAAGTCACACAAACGCATCCAAGCATGCCATCTCATGATGATGCCCGATGCAGCTGATTGAGCTGCCCCCTAGGTAGTGTGAGAAATCAAGCGCATTGAAAAGTTCAAGACGGATTCTAGGGTAGCTAGCAGAGAAGCAACAGTATCATGCAATTCCTCTGCTAGTACCAACACCAAAGAGGCAGATATTTCTGAGATTAGGTCTCTTTGGAGGCGAGCAAAATGTGCCAGATAATTCAGCGACTGAATGGCAAAGGTCACTAAAGCATAGGTCTGCTTCCCCAGTCTGTCCAAAGCCCAAGACTCCCTGTTTGGGGGATGAACAGTGGAACTATCTTCTGCCAGTTACCTCTTGGTGGCCGCCGCCACGACCATGGAATCTGCCAGTTGTTTGGACCAGTTGGGTTGGTCTTCGGGTGTGGACAAAATGTTATCGAGCCTCCAGGGGACAGGTTTTATGTTGTCCGGGGCCTTCCAGGCATGCTGCACAATAAGCCTAATAAGCTCATCTGCAGGTGGGGTCACCCAGGAAGTAGATGGTTGCACATGGAAAGCCTGCAAGAACACAGATTCCTCCAAAGAAGAGTTGAAGGATTTCTAGTCTCCCCTTTGCTTGAGGATATCGAGAATGTCTCCAAATGAGATGTCTTCCAGGAGAGATTGTGGGGACCCTTCTCCCTCATTGTAATCGGTGTCTTCAGTGATGGATTCCTCTGGGCAATCAAGATGCTTCTTCTTGCAAAGCTTCTTCCAGGATGGCTCCCCAATGGGGTCTTCTGAGGAGAACTCCAGAGAAAGGATTCCCTTCAAGGGAAGGTCTTGCAGCTCCCATGCTCAAGATCACAAAGTAGGAAGTTGGGACAGCTGCATGCTGGGGGGGTTCTTATTCCAATGCCAATGGTGCCAACTGTGAGCTTGTTGAAGTGAGGACCCTCTCCATCACCTAGAAAGCAGGCCTGCCTGAGGAGGGATGGAATTCCAGAACCAAGAAGGACAACCTCAGAACCAGGGTCATACCCCACCTTGAGGAGACCACCTTCAGGTTAAAAGCTAGGAGAGGACTGGTAACTGCTGGGAGAGCCATAACTGTACACGGCGCCAAAGAAAAAAATCAGCACCAACTAGATGTCACAGTGCTGACAGACCAATCACTGCTCCAAGGGTGCACCAGTTCCAAAGGAGCCATGGCACCAAGAGTTATCGACAGGGAAGCCTCCATTGTCAGAGCCGAGACAGAGTTCACCGGGATGAACATTGGGTACTGAAGTCTCCAAAACCTGGGAGGGAGTTGGAGGAGGATAAACAGTTGAATATGCCTGGAAAGCTTCCATTCCAAGAGGAAGGGATGGCCGAGTCACGGTTGGTAATCCTCTAGCTGCCAAAAGCTGGTCCACAACCTTTACTACATCTTGTTCCGAAAGATTCCTGGTGGATCTTAAGGAAGCTGCCAATGGAGATTCAGGTCTTTTAATAAATGGACTAAATTGTTGTTTCAAAAAGCGGTCATAAGAAGAAGAGTACCTTGTTCTGGCAAGGTGCTCAATCTTTGGAACCGCAGGTGTCATCATAGATGGAGCCATGTAAGACATCGGTACCGTGGCTGGGAATGGTGCTGATGTTGGTACAGTGGTAGGAGCCTGTGTCATGATCAAGGTCGGCACTGAGGGAGAAGACAGAGACCCTGGTGCCAATGCTGTATGCGCTGATGACACGGGAGAAGGCTGGTGTCATCTCGGTTCTGAGGAGGATGGAAATGTCAGAACCGAGTACCTCCATTTCTCTTTATGCTTTTTCATGGTGGTGATCCCTCCATCCCAGAAAGACCCTCAGAGAAGGGTGATTGTAGCATACCCTTCAGAATGAGCTTGTTCTTACATTAAGCCAACGTACATTTGCTGAAACTAGAACAAATATCACAAGATACATTAATGTGGTTAACGCCCAAACAATAAACACACGGGCGTGACCGTCTTCTGAGTTAGACATCTTACACCCGCACTTATCACACTGCCTGAACTCAAGCTTAGCTTTGTCCAACATTATGACGAACAACAACACAAGTACTACAATCCTAAAACAAAACTATAGCTACTAAAACAACAGCAAGAAGTTATAGTAAGAAAGGAGAGGGTTTTTTTAAACATATAGATACGAAGGAGTACCAACAATGGTACTAAGAAATACCAAAAGGGTAAAGGGAGGGGGAGGGATAAGTACCAACGATGGTACGAAAGAACTACCAAAGGTAGAGGGTACGGTTTAGTCAGAAGTATAGAGTTTAAGGACTAGAGATACATGTCAACATACACCATGGAGGATCTAGACACAAAAGCATCTGTGAAGATAGACACATCCAGCTGTATCAATCCTACCTTGAGACACTCCCAAATCCCAATGAGGCTACAGCTGTAAAACAAATGGCATGCACAAAATATAGGATACTTACCTTATGCAGACTGATGTTGTAGCTGAATGCCTGAAGTGCTTACATGAATGAAATACCCATATCAGACCTCCCAACCATCCCGAATTACTCATTTTTTACCGAGTTTTGGGTCCCAATAATGGGGTGCTATGATTCCCGAGTGGCACCCCTCATACCTCACAACCTGGAAACATCAAAAATCTGGACAAGGCCCATAAAAAATAGGTACAAATCTGTACGCTGATTAACATAAAATCTGCATACATAATTATGTAACCCCACCCACTCCAATGGAATTGTGGGATATCAACTTTCAAATGGAAACTGAAGAACAGACAACCAAAATATGGCACCAGAGTCCCAGTGCAGCCATTCCAATGCCCCATTACCTGGCTATTTTGCCCCATTTACCATAAACACCAATGTGTGCATACTGCTTTATTTCTACAATAATTATTTGGATTTCATTTTTACATTTTATAGTACAATGCACAAACACGAATAGGAATCTGCTAAACAAAGCAATACTGTCTCACAATGAAAATAGACTTGGCATTAAAACTTCTCTGCCCTTGAAGCTCACATTCATTGAAACAGCATTGAAACCCATACCACATACAAAGAAAATGCATTTGGCCACTGGCCGGTGTTGGATAAAGATTACCTTTGGGCTGTTTTCAAATAGGCCCCTTGCACACA
>NW_025050452.1:0-14219 GCF_019279795.1 Protopterus annectens
CATTGAGCATGATTGTTACCCTTCATTTTCTACGCCTGGAGTGTTATTTCTCATTTCTAACAACCTTTTAATGTTAAAGGAAGTTTTGTATACAAAATTCGGTTTGTGTCCTACACATTCCCCTATATCATCCGAAGTTAAAAAAAGATTCCAATGCTATAATATGATCTCTTTCAGAACATCTATATATGGACTATAAGTGAGTGCACATATGCAACCTCCTACTGTTTTGCTGTTTACCTTGGTAATGAACGGTTTACCCAATAATGGAAGAAACTTTATACCCCATTCTCTCATAACATAATCCTTAATGGGTTTAATCAAATCCTCTGGGTATCCTCTTTTAGTAAACATGTCATATATTTTGTTTAACTCCATTACCATATTCTCCTTGTTTGAGGACATTCTTGCCGTCGGATGATATAGGGGAATGTGTAGGACACAAACCGAATTTTGTATACAAAACTTCCTTTAACATTAAAAGGTTGTTAGAAATGAGAAATAACACTCCAGGCGAATTAGCACGAAATATACATACTAGTAAATGTGGAGTTTGCAAGCAATGCATGTTCATCAATGAAAATAGGGTAGTTAAGTTGAAGAACATTACTGGCAATTGTTTAAAAGCAAAGGGGGAAATTGCAATACCCCGAGAGTAGTATACATTGCCACTTGTGTAGCATGTGAAGCTTATTATATTGGAAAAACGGAGAGGAAACTGAGGACAAGAATATATGAACACACCTACAGGATCAGGAAACAGGATCCCAACAATGCACTTAGTAGACACATCTTGGACAAGGGTGTTGAACATTCCTTCCGTTTTACCATAATTGACCTTATTGATCACACATCTACAACTGGAAACTGGAAATGTTTTTTAGCTGCTATAGAGAGCAAATGGCAAATACTATGCAATGCTACAACCAAGCCAGGTCTTAATGATCATATTAGCATTAAACCTTTTTTGATTTTGGATAGTTAAAATAATTCTTCCCTATTTTTACCATACTTTTAGTTAGAACAATAATACATTTTTATCCATTTTATCCTATTTAATGAGTATTGTAATATTTAATATTTAATATTTAACATTTATTGTATTTATTATATTTATAATATTTATTATATCTATATTTATTATATTTAATATTCATATCTATACGCATTCTTATGCATGCATACACAACAATCAATTCCCTATGGTATCCAGTTTTTATTACTGGCATTTTTGGTACACTAAGATGTATCATATTATAGGCTACGAGACTTTATTAGCTTTATGCAACCCTGTATGTACTTTACACCACCTCTCACTGCTATAGTAGAAATTCCAGCATAATATATTTATTATACACATTTATATTAGGAGGATTATAATATGTATTTTTTGCACTTCATTGTTTTTTATCTCATTGTATTTTATTGTACTTGTATTTGTGCTATTATGTCTTAATTTTTTATCAAATTGTTATCAAATGTTTACATTATTTGGAAAGTATGTTATAATGCTTCACATGCAAACAATCTGCGTTTAAGTTGGATTTTGTTGAATGCAGACAATAATTTTATTTGGATGATTCGCTGAACTAATTGATTTTAGTTGTTAACTTAATTTACTAATTTAATCAACTAATTAATTCTTTTGGCGCCAAAGTTGCTATTTATTGTCTTGTTTTTGGGGCTTTCATGGTTCTGATGAAATCTGTTGGTAGCAGATGAAAGCGCTTAACCATCTATGTGAATGAAAGTTCTGTTACTGTGTGTTATTACTGGAGTATATTAAAGTCGTTTGTTAACATTGGAGTGAGCGGCGTTTTTCTTGGTAACGTGGCTATCCTGTTGCAAGTTTTTGGTTTATTACTTCATTTTACGTTACATGTCCATCATTGACTATCATTACTTCCATTTTTTTATCCCCTGTGCTACCTATGTAGGTGGCCTTGTGTTTACATGTCCATCATTGAGTATCTTTACTTCCATTTTCTTATCCCCTGTGCTACCTATGTATGTGGCCTTGTGTTTACATGTCCATCATTGAGTATCATTACTTCCATTTTTTTATCCCCTGTGCTACCTATTTAGGTGGCCTTGTGTTTACATGTCCATCATTGAGTATCATTACTTTCATTTTCTTATCCCCTTTTCTACCTATGTAGGTGGCCTTGTGTTTACATGTCCATCATTGAGTATCATTACTTCCATTTTCTTATCCCCTGTGCTACCTATGTAGGTGGCCTTGTGTTTACATGTCCATCATTGAGTATAATTACTTCCGTTTTCTTATCCCCTGTGCTACCTATGTAGGTAGCCTTGTGTTTACATGTCCATCATTGAGTATCATTACTTCAATTTTCTTATCCCCTGTGCTATCTATGTAGGTGGCCTTGTGTTTACATGTCCATCATTGAGTATCATTACTTCCATTTTCTTATCCCCTGTGCTACCTATGTAGGTGACCTTGTGTTTACATGTCCATCATTGAGTATCATTACTTCCATTTTCTTATCCCCTGTCCTACCCATGTAGGTGGCCTTGTGTTTACATGTCCATCATTGAGTATCATTACTTCCATTTTCTTGTCCCCTGTGCTACCTGTGTAGGTGGCCTTGTGTTTACATGTCCATCATTGAGTACCATTACTTCAATTTTCTTATCCCCTGTGCAACCTATGTAGGTGGCCTTGTGTTTACATGTCCGGCATTGAGTATCATTACTTCCATTTTCTTATCCCCTGTGCTACCTATGTAGGTGGCCTTGTGTTTATATGTCTGGCATTGAGTAGAGTATCATTACTTCCATTTTCTTATCCCCTGTGCTACCTATGTAGGTGGCCTTGTGTTTACATGTCCATCATTGAGTATCATTACTTCCATTTTCTTATCCCCTGTGCTACCCATGTAGGTGGCCTTGTGTTTACATGTCCATCATTGAGTATCATTACTTCCATTTTCTTATCCCCTGTGCTACCTATGTAGGTGGCCTTGTGTTTACATGTCCATCATTGAGTATCATTACTTCCATTTTCTTATCCCCTGTGCTACCTATGTAGGTGGCCTTGTGTTTACTTGTCCATCATTGAGTATCATTACTTCCATTTTCTTATCCTGTGCTACCTATGTAGGTGGCCTTGTGTTTACATGTCCATCATTGAGTATCATTACTTCCGTTTTCATATCCCCTGTGCTACCTATGTAGGTGGCCTTGTGTTTACATGTCCATCATTGAGTATCATTACTTCCGTTTTCTTATCCCCTGTGCTACTTATGTAGGTGGCCTTGTGTTTACATGTCCATCATTGAGTATCATTACTTCCATTTTCTTATCCCCTGTGCTACCTATGTAGGTTGCCTTGTGTTTACATGTCCATCATTGAGTATCATTACTTCCATTTTCTTATCCCCTGTGCTACCTATGTAGGTGGCCTTGTGTTTACATGTCCATCATTGAGTATCATTACTTTCATTTTCTTATCCCCTGTGCTACCTATGTAGGTGGCCTTGTGTTTATATGCCCATCACTGAGTATCATTACTTCCATTTTCTTATCCCCTGTGCTACCTATGTAGGTGGCCTTGTGTTTACATGTCCATCATTGAGTATCACTACTTCCATTTTCTTATCCCCTGTGCTACCTATGTAGGGGGACTTGTGTTTACATGTCCATCATTGAGTATCATTACTTCAATTTTCTAATCCCCTGTGCTACCTATGTAGGTGGCCTTGTGTTTACATGTCCATCATTGAGTATCATTACTTCCATTTTCATATCCCCTGTGTTACCTATGTAGGTGGCCTTGTGTTTACATGTCCATCATTGAGTATCATTACTTCCATTTTCTTATCCCCTGTGCTACCTGTGTAGGTGGCCTTGTGTTTACATGTCCATCATTGAGTACCATTACTTCAATTTTCTTATCCCCTGTGCAACCTATGTAGGTGGCCTTGTGTTTACATGTCCGGCATTGAGTATCATTACTTCCATTTTCTTATCCCCTGTGCTACCTATGTAGGTGGCCTTGTGTTTACATATCCATCATTGAGTATCATTACTTCCATTTTCTTATCCCCTGTGCTACCTATGTAGGTGGCCTTGTGTTTACATGTCCATCATTGAGTATCTTTACTTCCATTTTCTTATCCCCTGTGCTACCTATGTATGTGGCCTTGTGTTTACATGTCCATCATTGAGTATCATTACTTCCATTTTTTTATCCCCTGTGCTACCTATTTAGGTGGCCTTGTGTTTACATGTCCATCATTGAGTATCATTACTTTCATTTTCTTATCCCCTTTTCTACCTATGTAGGTGGCCTTGTGTTTACATGTCCATCATTGAGTATCATTACTTCCATTTTCTTATCCCCTGTGCTACCTATGTAGGTGGTCTTGTGTTTACATGTCCATCATTGAGTATAATTACTTCCATTTTCTTATCCCCTGTGCTACCTATGTAGGTAGCCTTGTGTTTACATGTCCATCATTGAGTATCATTACTTCAATTTTCTTATCCCCTGTGCTACCTATGTAGGTGGCCTTGTGTTTACATGTCCATCATTGAGTATCATTACTTCCATTTTCTTATCCCCTGTGCTACCTATGTAGGTGACCTTGTGTTTACATGTCCATCATTGAGTATCATTACTTCCATTTTCTTATCCCCTGTCCTACCCATGTAGGTGGCCTTGTGTTTACATGTCCATCATTGAGTATCATTACTTCCATTTTCTTATCCCCTGTGCTACCTATGTAGGTGGCCTTCTGTTTACAGCCTTACCACCAGAATGCAAAGATGTGCAGACATTACACTATGGTAATTAATAGGGGTGTACCAAACAATACAATGACAATCATACTGTTAATGCATCAGGCATGCTGGGATATACCCACAATGATATCATTACACTGTACAGTTGAGAACATGATAATATTACTACACTTCTATGTAGTCACCCTGTGCATCAGCACCATGTTAACCGGTCCTGCATCGATGTTACAGATTGCAGGAGGTGGCACAGTTTCATCATATGCACAGGGTGTGTTCTTGGTATGCCTGAGTCTGCTACTGATACAACCAATCGACATGTATGTGTGTGTGTGTTAGTGAGGGACAACAGTACAAGATGGGGCAATGTTGATGCGGTGTGTGCGTGTATGTGTTCGCCCTAGGTGTTAGCATTATTCATGTGTGTATGCATGCACACAGTTCCACCTTGTGGCTGCCATATACGGGTGTTTGTGGACAGCCACGGACTGTACCTGCCAGGTCATACAGATTACTGTCTCTGGCCATGGGCACGGTACCTGTGCCTGGCAGTGGTGCTATGGACAGTATCAGGTACTAAGCCAGACTGGGTACTGTCATCAGAAGCAGTTGGTTGATGACTGGACACATGTCCCTGCTGGGACTGTTCAGAGCCACGTGCACGTGGTCTCCTAGGGCGGTCTGATGACAGCACAGACCCAGTATTGCTGGGGCTGGTACTGGCACTATGGGAGCGGCTGCGGGTTTGTTGTCATCCGCGACAACTGCCAGCTGCTGATGTTGCTGGCATACATCCACGTCAATGCCTCAACCGTCCTTCATTGCCCTGGCTCATGGACATGTAGTTGTGGAACAGATCTAATGTGTCCCCCCAATGTCTATCAATGGCCTCGGTAAAATTACATATGGCAGCTGCAACGTCACGCATAGTGTCATTCATAGCAGTGCGATGTGCTCTAAGCTCCCTCCGACCCTGTCTGGTGTACCGTTCCATACATGCCTGTGCCTGCATTACAGCCCGCAACATAGCTGAGGTTGTAAGACCTCTGTGGGCACGTCTGACATGGGCAGTATGACCACAGATGCTCCCATGAGAACCCCTGGACATCTGCCTGTGTGGTACCATGTCAGGAGTATGGCCATGGCTGCTATGAGGGGATGCATGTACCACTGATACCACATTACCCTGGTCAATGCCCACTGTATGCTGTCCCTCACCTAAGGAAATTGGTGACAATGGATGTATTGGCAGGATGACTGTGCGCATTGATGGGGTTGACTACTGTGTACTGTCGATTGGCTGACCAACAACAGACCCTGTTTCACCTCCCTGTGCCATTACACATGTATCATCATTATCACTATCCCCAGCAGTGGCTTCAGGTTCCCTGCTGCACACCACCAGAGCAACACCAGAACCTGTGAGAGGAAGACAGGAAACACAGTTTACAATGTGTACACAATGTTACCACAGATGCACATGGCACATGCACACATGCACACATGCACACATGCGCACATCCGCGCACATGCCATTACGCACATGCATTACATGCACATGGGCACATGCACACATGCACACATGCGTGCATGCACACATGCACACATGCACACATGCACACATGGGCACATGCACACTCTTCACTACATGAGATACAAACACACAGACACAAACACACCTGCAATCTAACACATAGCAATACTGTTTGAGGGTATTATTACTATTATTATCATTAGTATTAAAAGTATTGTTATTACACACTCACCAGCATGGATTGGCTGCCTTGCTGTTACTCTAGAGGGACCTGCACAAATAAGACATTTATTTTCAGTGTTCACAACTGTGCTATTGATACTGTGAGTATGATACAGTACAGTAGTACAACAGTTGGCTTTCACAGGTCTAGTGCTGATATTGAGAATATCAATCTTCAACAATAATTTCCAGGATAACAGCTACAAACACAGTACACATCTCACACATGCATAAACTACCAGTGTAGAAAACAGTCAACTATAGATATGGCATGTTACCTGCACGCTCCATGTCCACATGCTGGGTGGCTCCAGCCTCCATCATGACACACGTCTGTGGATGTTGTTGTTGTTGGCTGGAGCCACAACACTTAGGAGGTGCTCCTCCAGTCTGGTGAGGGGGGGTGTATCGGTGCCCCACCACCTGTGGCAAGCTGTTGCCTGTGGATATCAGACACACGCTGATGGACATTTCTAATTAAATCACTGCAGTGATGGCGTACCTGCTCATATGTCAGGTTATGCATGCCTATGTGATTTACCCGACGGACAAGGTCTTGCCACAGTGCAGCCCTCTCCTGCTGGTTCTGGCTGGTGCGGGAAAAGAGTGTGGCAAAATCCCGCACCAGGCTCTGGTTTATCTCCGCATCCTCTGCAGCTGAGTAAGAGGGGTTGTGCTGATGCACCATTGCCCTGGAAGGAAAAGAAAAATATGTGAGCAAGTAATATGGCACACATAATACTCTACTGTAGTGATATCACTGAACTGCCATCTATAGCATCTGTCTGTCTATCGAGCGATACACATGGAAATGACCACATATCAGTGCTCAGCCAACAACTGTGTGACAGTGCCTGGCACACTCCATACAATAAACTAGTATACACCAGCAATCGGCACACTGTTTGAGGTACAATGCATCACCTCACACTGGGGTATGTATCAAGGTAATGGATGGGGAACATTGTCATCCCATGCAATGCATGCAATGCACAGTTTAAATTTCAATGGTAATGCACTCTAGTCTTTGCGGCCATACCCCTACCTACACCGCAGTCATATATAGGGAACCACAGCACAACATATGGCAATGTAGTATGTTTGTATCCCAATACCTGACACATCTTTCTCTGGCCTCACACCAAGGACACACACTACCATGACAGACACAAAGTCATGCTGAGCAATCACACCATTACAGACCTTGCACACAGTCAGTGGCACACTCGTTCCACCTCACATAGTTGGTATTGCAATGAGTACATGTGTGTGTGCATTGTGTCATAGATAGGTAGTATGCTATTGGCCCTGGGCCTACAGCAGCATACTGTTATGCTACCCTGCCCCTTGGGACACATGTAATGTGATTGTACTTGCTCCTGTCAAACAGTTACACAGGGTGACTCATATGGCATATTACCTATCTGCATAACATTCAACAGGGGTATGTCTGACATCTACCAATAAGGAGCCTTGTTTCTTAATGCTGGGTGGTTTACTCCAGGGTATGGCTTATTTGTGGGTAGGAACCTGTACCTCCACCATGTGCTCTTTACTGCGGTGCCAAGGATGGCAGACATAGGTCATTTAGGCTGGGGATATTGTGAGGTGTTACCATGGTTGTTGGACAACTGTTATGGGTGTGACTTAACTATGTATATCCAGCAGTGGTAACCTCTGTGTAGGTAGTATGAAAGGCACTCTATCTGTGGTTTTGTCAGTCACTCTGCATAGGTAATGTGTTATAGGGCATTATCACTGTTTGTTAGGTATGACTGTGTCCTTCTCCCTTTCTGTAGTTGTCATGGGAGGTACATACCGTGTAGGACATTGTGAGGTGTAGAGGGGTACAGTGATCTACATTTCCCTAGCTGACACACCATTTGTGCTGACACATACCATGTACAGGGATTACAAGATATGTGCACATAGTAACCTTCAAATACATATGTATGTCCAGCCTTCACTATCAGTTGCAGTATGTCCCCTGCCCTATGCACATCTTCATATATATATAAATATATATATATATATATATATATATATATATATATATATATATATATATACAGACTGCTAACACATATGGAGGGTTCACAGTATGTAGATTATTAGATTATGTAGTTTACATTACCTTTGTTTCTCACTGCTGTTTGGGATGGCTTGCTACTGGCTGGCCTGCTGATGGTTGGCTTGATGGTTTTTATTTTTATTTATTTATTTTTGGTGTCTCTCTCTGTCTCTCTCTCTCTCTGTCTCTCCCTCCAGTTGTTGCAATGAAACTATTGCATGTGTGGACTGGTAGTACAGGCTGCTTTTGTAGGTATCTGCACATGTGCATGTGATGGCCTCTGCACCAATTGTTAGCCAGCATTTACTAATTGCATGCAGCCTGCTGTGTGGTAATTGCAGTTCTCACTGTGATTTCAGGACAGTGCTATAAAATGTTAGGTTAGGTAGGCGTAGCCCTTTCAGATTTTCAAGGTGGGGACCATGCTGGTATGCTGTGGACACTGTTCTGTGAGTGCAAAGATTGGTATGTCTCTCATATTTAAGGCTGTGTTGTAGGCACTGAAATGCATGTTGTACTGAAACCTGACTGTTGCTTCTTCCATTCATTCTTCTCAGTGTGTATGTTAACTGACACCTAATAATACTAATACTGTTTAAATGGGAGTATGTGCTTTCCTGTGGGACTTGTGGATTAACTGGTATACAGCAGTGGCTCTTGCAATTTGTTGCTATGGCTTCACTATTTAGCCTTTACATTCACTCCTTGAAGGCCTGCTAGGTGTCTTTACTTGAATGTGTTGTTATGGCTTTCCTATTTTCTATTTACATTCACACCTTGTAATGCTTGCTATATTTCTTTCAGCAGCAATTCCTTATATGTTTGTTGTGGTTTGGTGGTACTGCATGCAGTCTGGTCTGGCCAAGGTGTGGGGCTTGACACCTACAAGGGTATTTTATTTTGCTGCTGAGCAGTAGTGGGGCCTTGTACTTTGTACTAACAGTTATGGATATCAGGCACATGCTGCACTTGTAAACTGCTATACTGTCCTTATTTTATTAGTTGGCTACATCCTTTGATATTTCTGGGTTGTACTCCTACATGAGGGTTTGCTTGTGGAAGCAGTTCTACAGCTATTCACAGAGTGTGTGACAGCAGACAGAATGATATGCCTGTGAGTTTGTGACACTTGCAGGCCTCAGATACTCTCAGGTGTATCTTTTAGCAGCCTCAGGGAATGGTACATATCAGTGGGATACACCCATGATATATTTCAGATATTCCGCAGTTGTGACTATGGGGTATTTTGAGCATATGTATTACTACAGCATTTCTGACATGCAAGTAGTGCATACTTTAAGTAATTGACAGTTACCATTACGTGGGATTCCACACCTTTCTGCCTACTGTTAGTACATTTCACAGGGAGTCAGTGGGGCACAGTTAACATTTATTTGCAAATCAGGAACATCCCTGTAAATCAGTCACAGTTAGGGTTGCCACCTTCCTTCACGGCTAAAACCGGAGCAAAGCCACGCCCTTCGCATCACCAGTAACCCCGCCCACCCCGACCCCCTCTCCCGCCAACATACCTCCTATTTTGTGATGTCATGACAGCCTCACTCAACGGAAACGCCCTCTTTTTCGCTCCTCCCGCCGCTTATTGATTTACTATGCTTTCTGTAAAAGCATAGTAAATCGATTACAACTCCGATTGTCTGTTTCCTTTGACAGAATACCGAGTTGTACAGTGTTTTCTGGACTATGGGAGAATCAGTTTGATTTCCTGATAGTCCGGAAAAAAAACGGAGGGGTGGCAAGCCTAGTCACAGTTGCGAGGTCTGGCCTCTTACCTATTCAAATATGGTGGTATTTATCCTGCTCTGATAGTGTGTGTGGTTTGCAAGGTGCTACTGTCACATTATTACCTACTAGCTACCTACTAGCATGGCTGTTTCTCTTCTCACACTAATGTAATGCAAATCCACAATAATTGCCAGTAAAGATACAAGAAAAGCTTTGTGTAATAGCCTTCCTATATTCCCTTTACATTCAGTCCTACTATTTCATGATATATTGCTTTCAGCACAAAGTTCTTGCATATCAGTCATGGCTTAGTGGTAAGTCATGCAGACTAGTGTTTCCTGGGTTCAAGACTGACAGAGGAATTTTATTTTGCTGCTGACCAGACTACAGGCCTTGTCATTCAGAATGACTAAGGCACTTGTAAGCAGATGTAAGCGGGTTAGCGCTGGTTTGCACGGTGCTCACACATGCGCACTGTCGCTTAGTTTCATGCACACATGCTTAGCTAAGCGCACACAAGCGCACACCCGCTTACAACTGCTTAAAAGTGCTTACTCTCGCGCAAACCCACACTAATTTCTTTGAAAGAAAAGAAAATGGGGGAGATAGGAAAGTGGTGAAAAAGGGGGCACAAAGAGGGTAGGACAGTAGGAAAACAAGCTTGGGATTTGCAGGAAGGATGTAGGAAAGGCCCACAGCTGCCCATTTCTTTATCAGCAGCAGCTGTGCATATGTGTGTAATTTGGTGTGAAATTTGAAACCTTCCACCCCTGAGAGAGGGGTGAGGACAACAAAATATGTTGTACAGCCAATTGTAATTACCAGTTCACATGTCCAGCAGACATGTCTGCAAAATGGGCAGCTATGTATGGGGCATATTTTTTTTGTGGGAACAGAGTGCCCTTTTTTAATTTTTTTTTTCAGGTGAGAGTGGAATGTGAGGTACAGGAAGTAGGTATATTTGGGGAGGTAGGTAGGGGAGGTTAACAGACAAGACAAACAAGAAACATGCAGGGGCGGAGTATGACACATGTGGGGGGAAACACAATTGACGGGGATGGATGTTTGGATATCACTTGCCCATGAGCCCACAGATGGCAACAGTGGAACTCAGATCCCCACCCATGGGCAGTTGCCACTGTGCCTTCACTGCCCAGGACGGGGCTGTGCTGGGGGCTGTGTAGGATGGGCAGTAGGCACACCCGTGAGTTGCACCACCAGTGTCTCAAGCTGGAGTAGGGGTTCAAGCACAGAATGCCTGATCTCACTACGCACCACAGACCGGACACTTTGGAGGGTGAGTGGACGTTCTCCTCCGGCCATGCTTGCAGAGAGGGGATGAGCCCCATCCCCTGCAGCGCTTCCACCTGAAGGTGGCACAGGGCCACCGGAGGAGGTTCCGGCCTGGGCACTAGTGCCAGGTGCACTCGCCAGCTGAGGTGGGAGAGGTGGGTCCGCTGGAACCCGCCTTCCCTGTTATCCTATGTTTAGCAATATTTTAGGACATTTTGGGTTAGTAACAAACAATACCATTTAAAATTAGTTGTAACAGCATGCATCAGTATTCCCATTAACCAAACACCCATGAATTCCAAACATTGAGCAGCAAGCATAACACATGCATATTTTGAACAACAGTACACAATCCAACAGCATGCAGGATTGATTGATGGCAACAGGCCATCAGGTTTGGATATGTGAACAGGGCACATGCATCAACGTACATGCAAATATGTATGAACCAACAGGACAAATGTCCATAGGAATTAATTATGAATACACATACCCAGTTTGGTGTGGAATGGCATTATTTGTGAATATAGGGTAGGGTGAAGAAATATTTCATTAACAACTTCAACTACCTATACATATGCTGTACATTTCTAGTAGCTGCAGATATATATACCCTACAGGTCTTAGTACAGTTTCCTATATGTAACCTTAGGAATGCTGGTGATGGGAATGTTACTGCTACATTAATATACATTGCATTTTTATTCATACACGTTCATATCTGGCTGTGTTCAGGTACAGCATCCTGCTACATTTCATTTATATGGCTCTAGACAACTGTGGATGTTCATTATTTCATACAACCATACTATCTCCATATTGCAAGGGTACAGCAACATATCCAAATTGTGGGACAGACACATTCCAGCTTCAGTACTTTATTACAAACATTTCACTGTTTGGTTGTGGCTGTCTCATTCATTTCCTTATGTACTGACGGCAGTATACTTTATTCAAGAGTTATTACAGCTTTCATGGTCGATTCATACCTCATTCTCACACTCTCACTTGTTTTATTTTTACAATTCAAGATGGTACTTAATTCTAGGCGTTATTAACATGTCTTACTTGGTTACAACAATCCTTTCCAACAGACTCACTTGTCTGTTGGAAAGGGGATGTATTTGACACATGTCTATTGTCTTTAGCTTGTTTACCACTAATTTCCAGGCTGCAGCAGGTTATCTGATATTACAATACAGGTGGAAAATCTCTATTTCAGACTTGTTTCATTTTTATTTATTTATTACAGGCTGCATCACTTATCTAATCATACAGTACTAGTAGAATCTTTCTTCTAGTGTTACTTGAACTTTATTAATATGTAACTACACTGAACTCTTTTACAAGCTGTCTCACTTATATTGTATAGCAATTACAGAAAAATAATTACTAACCTGCCTGGTGGTGCAAACGCACCAGCCTATCACCATAGGCTCGCCAATTCGTGGAACGCACACCTGCAGCTGTAATATAAATTAAGTAATATTGGAACATACATCTCCATAATATCAGCTAGGATAATTTTTTACATACGTAATTACGTGGATACTTACTCAATAGTGGGGCGTTGGGCATTTGCCGGGCCTCCTGGATCTGACGGTTCAGTTGGTCCTGCTTTCGTCTCTTCAGGTCTGCATGGTGGTGACGGACCTGTTCACCAGTCCTTGGTATGCCTGTGGCACTGGTGAGATCATGTGCCAACCGGTTCCACGCATATTTAGATCCTTTATGCTTTTCCAATGACTGCTAACTGTGGCTGAGCGAAGGGCACACCTGCGCAAATGAGCGCAATTACGTGCAAACATTTTTGAAATTATAAAAAAAAAAAAATGAAACTGTTAATTCATTTTTACGTTTTACATTACAGTTGGGTTTATAGTCTGTGGGGGCATGTGTGGTGTTGTGTTTCTTGACATTTCCGCGGACTTGCTCGTGGGAGTTTCCTTTCAGGACTATGACTCTTCTGGGGGCATGTCCCTTTGCAGGACTTGCTGTGTGGACACTCCCCCTACTTTCCTACATGGACCGTGTTAGCCTAGGGTGTGATTCAGCATGCCCTCATCAATATGCATGGCATGCTGACATCACACCGTTTAACTGCAGCCTCCGTGTAAGACTTGCTAACTCTTACACGGAGGTTTCGTGAATCCTGCCCGATGTCTTAAGGCAGTTAAAAGAACATAACCACTTATTTTTGTATTTGAATAGTATACCCTACTAAGCATTTGTATACTTAACCTGCTTGTTGTTTTTTTTACCTTCGGTCGCAGCACTGCTATTCTTTTTATTCCTACCTAGACTATATGATTGCATTAGCGAAAATTATAACGTCTCTTTCATTTTGTGCTTGTATCTGAGATTGAATCAATATTTGTATCTGCATGCTGTATATGAATCGCACTGATATTTATAAATATGAAGCTTTTCTCCCTGGGCGGCAGCTGAAAAAGGACATTTTGTCCAGTCGGACTTTCCCATTAAACAAATGTAAAATAAAAAATAAAATAAACATTTCCCCTTTTTTTTTCAATTTAAAAAAAATTACACATAAAACATTTTTTTTGTGTTTTCATTTTTTTAATTTTT
>NW_025050453.1:0-13932 GCF_019279795.1 Protopterus annectens
TACCAGAATTTGCAATACATTTTTGAAAGTTACCTTTCTTCTGAGACCTCCTATTAAGAATCCTTCCCTGCTATGGGATTTGACTTTGGTTCTTCAGGCCTTAGTTGTGCCCCCATTCGAGCCCGCAGCATCAGTTTGACTTGAAATTCTTGTCATGGAAAACGGCCTTCCTGGTGGCTGTCACTTCAGCTAGGAGAGTGTCGGAACTTCAGGCACTATGTATGAAACCCCCATACCTAGTTTTTCACAAGGAATAGGGCATCTCTCAGGACTAACCTGTCTTTTCTTCCTAAAGTTGCTTCAGAGTCAAATATTAATCAGTGTATTAATTTGCCTGTATTTTCCCTAATTTTCAAAATAAAGGGGAATATAAACTTAATTTTATGGATGTGCACAGGCAGTTACAGTTTTACTTGCATAGGTCCAAACCCTTCCGTAAATCTGATCAGCTTTTCATTTCCTTTGCTAGACCCTTTTTGTGAAAACCAGTTTCAAAAGTGACTATCGCTAAGTGGATTTCGCTTTGTATTTTACAAGCTTATAAAGAACTTGGGTTACCCGCACCAGAAGGGGTTCAGGCTCACTCCACCCGTTCTCTGACTGTGTCTGCTGCATTCTGGTCTAGAGTTTCCCTGGATGATATCTGCTCAGCAGCTACCTGGGCCTCCTCATACACTTTTATTTCTCATTATAAGCTAGATTTAGTGTCTAGAGGAAGGGCTTCCTTTGGCTCTGCAGTGCTCCGGAATATTCTTCCTTAAGGACCTCCCAAGATTTTGGGTAGCTGGGGACTCTGTCCCACAGGTTGATGTTCAAATGAAGTTAACTACTTCAGATAAAGAAGTTATGTACTCACCATAACGTTCCATCTGAGTAGCTAGACTTCATTTGTCAGCAACCTTCCTGTCGTCCTTCCCCCTGACATTGATGGTTATTTCTCTGTTTGGACTCGATGTCCTGAATTTGACGAGCCTGGTGTATGGGATGGGGTCAGGTCCTTTTGGCTTAGGTTGTTGTGTGTCATGTTTTTGGGTGGCAAACTCAATCTGAGGATTGGCAGGAGGGTGCAGTGTAGTATGGGTAAGGGGGAGGAGCTTGGACCTTGGCGCTCTAGCTTGGTAAGCTGCTGGCTCGGATCCGTATCAGATCCGGAACCCACAGGTTGCTGACAAATGAAGTCTAACTACTCAGATGGAACGTTATGGTGTGTACATAACTACTTTTTTGTAACTCACAGCATATGCAACCCACAAAAAAGACCAAACCACTCCTTTTTTCCCCAAATCCCCTCTCTCATGAAAAAAAATGTGAAGTCCTCTCTCTTAATAATTCAACCATTGAAGTCACTTCTGGTAGCATATTATTAGGGGTGATAGTGAACAGTATTACATTCCATCTGCAAATACAAAATTGCATAAGAAAAACTCATCAAAAAATAGGGATGCTTTACAAAGCCAAAAACTTTCTTACTGACACAGCTACAACTACACTTGCCACAACTTATTTCCTCCACACACTTCTTTATGGTGCTCCCACCCTTCCTAACCTCCAGGCTCATGAAGATTAAAACTTGAACAATGATATAACAAGTTGCTAAATTTGCAGCAAATACCCCTTTCAGAACCTACCACTGTATAGCACTGAAAAGCCTAAACTGATTAGAATGCCTCATCAACTAACATGTACACAGCTTACCACATATACAATTATCTAGCATCCATCTGCATGTTCAGCAGTAAAAAACATTCTGCACAATTATTTCCCAGTTGGTCACTGTGATCCACTGACTAAACACTCCTGTCTGCTTACAAACCTATTAAATCTGCTGACCATTATCTGTATTCATACAATGTGGCTAAGACCTGGAACTCTTTACCTGTATCCATCAGGTCAGTTCCCTCCCTCGTATCTTTCAAAACCACTCTGAAAGACTTCCTAGCTTAAATCTGTCCCTGTTCTTGCTCAAAACCAGGATAAACTATATCTCTAAATGTGAACAAGTACCTTTTCATTCCTTATACCTCCTTACTTTCCCTTTTTCACTTACGTCCTTACTTCTATTATATTTTGTTCCCTGACTTTCTCTCTAAATGTACCATAAGCCTGTTTTTCCCTCACTTCATATTGCAATTCCTGTTTGTATTCGAGTAACCTACCTTTAATTTCTTTACAAATTGTCTAAATGTCTCTATTAAATGTCATATAACCTCTATTGATTCTCAACTAATATTTTTTATATTATGTCTAGTTTGTTATAATTATTCAAACTGCAGATTTTTTGTTTTAGTTTTGAAGATTGTAAAATTATTATTCTTAAAATGTTTTGGACCCATTATAGAGTACAATGCCCCTTTTGGTATGTACCTCACAAGACCTGTACAACAACTGGAAAGGCCGCAGAAATACCTCGCTAAGAGGATTACCGGTCTCAAACAGATGCCCTACGCAGACCATGTAAAAAAACTCCAGCTTTACTCTGTTGCATATCACGTACTCAGAGGCAATCTCTGCCTAACATACAAAGCTATGTCAGACCCAGAGCTGTTGGACATGTTGCACTTAATGAAATCCCAATCCCTCTGAGATACACGCTCTAGGGACCTAAACCTTGTCACCACAATAAACAGAACATGCCGGAGGGATAGATTCATGTCCCAGAGACTTCCCATACTCTGGAACAAACTACCCATCTACATCAAACAAAGCTCCTCATTAGCACTCTTCAAGAAAAATCTTGATGATTGGATGGGAAATAGGAAATTCACCCCAGGGAATCACTTCTGTGTCTCTGCTCAACAGGGGCACAGGAAAATAAGCCAGAGTACCTTTTTGGCTAGGCTTATATTGGCCCTAGGGCCAATAGCCTAGTACCTACCTATGAATAATTTTGAGCTTTTCTCCTCGGGCCTCCATTGAAAATGGGCTTCTACCCAGTCTGTCTTTCCAGGTAATCAAATGTCAATAAATAAACCAATCCCCTTCTGATACTTTAAAGGGGCACTAGCTCATTCCTGAAGTAGCAGTTTTGCCTCAGTCCGAAGATAAAGCACTGTCAATCATTGAGTTAGTCCCCTCCCATTTTCTGACATCAGTCCTGACGTCGTCGCAATAACACCCTCTGCATTCAGGTACCTTAAACAGCTGTGCAAAGCTCTATTCCAGTCCTGTTTTTGTTCCGTCTGGAATAACACACTTGTTATTGGGTTCCCGTCTTCACACAGTGCTCACTACAGCTTCTTCAGTTTGTTTCGGCATTAAGGTAAATGCTGTAGTATGCACTTATTTTCTTTTATCAGTATTTCCTAGGTTTTATGTGCTAGTACCCCATTGCAGCATCGCACTAAATGTTGCCTTACTTGCTTAAAAAAAAACTAGGTGGAAACTCTCTAGTAACCCAACGAAAGGCTTGATAAGACTGGATAAATCACCCAATACGTTAAAAGCAAGAAAAACGTTTATTTAAGCTCAAACCGCTAGTGGTTTGAGCTTAAATAAACTTTGCTTTTAACGTATCGGGTGATGTATCCAGTCTTATCAAGCTAGTGTTTGAGGCTTAAATAAAAGTTTTTCTTGCTTTTAACCTCAGTGGAAGGCTTGATATGACTAGATAAGTGACCCGATACATTAAAAACAAGAAAAACGTTTATTTAACTTCAAACATTAGTGTTTGAACTTAAATAAAGGTTTTTCTTGCTTTTAACGTATCGGGCGATTTATCCAGTCTTATCAAGCCTGTGGAAGGCTTGATAAGACTGGATAAATCACCCGATAAGTTAAAAGCAAGAAAAACGTTTATTTAAATTCAAACACTAGTGTTTGAGCTTTAATAAACGTTTTTCTTGCTTTTAACGTATCGGGTGATTTATGCAGTCTTATCAAGCCTCCGGAAGGCTTGATAAGGCTGGATAAATTACCCGATACGTTAAAAGCAAGAAAACATTTATTTAAGCTCAAACACTAGTGTTTGATGTTAAATAAAAGTTTTTCTTGCTTTTAACGTATCGGAAGGCTTGATAAGACTGCATAAATCACCCGATACGTTAAAAGCAAGAAAAACGTGTTAAATAAATGTTTTTCTTGCTTTTAACATATCGGGTGATTTATCCAGTCTTATCAAGCCTTCCGGAGGCTTGATAAGACTGGATAAATCACCCGATACGTTAAAAGCAAGAAAAACTTTTATTTAACATCAAACACTAGTGTTTGAGCTTAAATAAATGTTTTTCTTGCTTTTAACGTATCGGGTGATTTATCCAGTCTTTCAAGCCTTCCGGTAAGGCTTGATAAGACTGGATAAATCACCCGATACGTTAAAAGCAAGAAAAACGTTTATTTAAGCTCAAACACTAGTGTTTGATGTTAAATAAATGTTTTTCTTGTTTATTTATCCAGTCAGATAGTTTACTTTGGGAATCTCCTAATTACCTACAAGACACATACATACACATGCACATGAGAGAGAGAGAGAGAGAGAGAGAGAGAGAGAGAGAGAGAAAATTTTGCAATTGAAACTCAATAAATATTGGTCTACAAGGCTACTCTTCAAGTAAATGCAAGGATCTGTATCACGGTTTTACTGTCCTAGATTTCTCGACTGCTAAATATACTCACTGTATAGAATGAAAGTGTTTACTTTTAGAAAATGTATCATCGTTTTAAATATGCAGTCATTTGCTCTATATATGTATGCACACAAATGCATACTAGTTCATGCAGGTTGTTTAGTCTTTGACAGTAAACCTTGGTCAGTAAAAACAAAACTAAAATGAACATTGGTAAGATTTCAGTAAGCAAACTTCATAGCTAAAGGGCTTGTGACACCTTAAATTATGACAAATCAGTAAGCTTTCTTCAGTCTATATCTGCCATATTAATTCATGCCACCTTTAAGACTTCTGGAAGGCAAATGCAAACATCTACACAAAACATAGGATGGCTTTACATGTGGCCTGAATTTAGCCACTCAGTAATCTCAAACAAGAACAGCTGTACAAGGCTGACAGCTGTTGTATTTTTTTTTAAATGCCATGTCAAACTGTTGAGGTCTTCTGCTTTTCTAACTAGGAACAGTATTAAATTTACTTGAGTATGGAATAACAATATGTACATCCTACAGGAAAACAAGCAGGAATAAACCGGATAGATTACAGTGGAAATATGCAATGGTCATCTGTAGATGTGAAAATCTAAGTATGAAAGACTAAAATATCGGAACTTGTACAGTGTCTCACTCAGATATTTAAGAGGAGATCTTATTCAGGCATAAGTTCATAGCTAGGTACTAGGCTATTGGCCGTAGGGCCTATACAAGCCTAGCCAAAAATGTACCCTGGCTTTTGCCACCCAAGAAGATTATTTTCCTGTGCCACTGTCAAGCAGAACCACAGAAGTGAACCCCGGGGTGAATTTCCTATTACCCATCCAATCATCAAGATTTTTCTTGAAGAGTGCTAATGAGGAGCTCTGTTTGACATAGATAGGTAATCTATTCCAGAGTATGGGAAGTCTCTGGGACAGCAATCTATCCCTCCAGCATGTTCTGTTTATTGTGGTGACAAGGTTTAGGTTCCTAGAGCGTGTTGCTCGGAGGGATTGGGATTTCTTTAAGTGGAGCATGTCCAGCATCTCTGGGTTTGACATAGCTTTGTATGCTAGGCAGAGATCACCTCTGAGTAGGCAATATGTGACGGAGTAAAGCTGGAGTTTTTTGAGACGGTCTGCATAAGGCATCTGTTTGAGGCCAGAAATGCTCTTTGTGAGGTATTTTTGCAGCCTTTCCAGTTGTAGATGTCTTGTGAGGTACATACCAAAAGGGGCGTTGTACTCTATAATGGGTCTAATGAGTGATGAGTAGAGGGGAACAATGACCTCTTTTTTTCTGGATGAGAAACCTTTTGTGATGAGGTGTGCCACGTAGAAGGATTTCCTGATCACTTTGGCGACGTGATTATCAAAGGAGAGACTACTGTCCACCTGTGTCCCAAGATCTCTTATCACACTTTCGGTGTTAAGTAGACTACCACCTTTGTGGTAGTTCATGGGTACAGAATTTTTACCAAAGGGGATGACAATGCACTTTTGGCATTGAGCTTGAGACCATGTCTTTGACACCAGGCATCTGTCTCAGTGAGGCCCTTTTGTAGGATGTCCACATCATTAGGAGTTTCAATTATGGCTCCTAGTTTGCAGTCATCTGCGAATTTAGTTAGCCAAAGACCTTCTGTGTTAGCCTGTACTTCAGAGACGTAGATACCAAATAGGAGAGGACCCAGGACTGAACCCTGCGGTACTCCACTTGTCACTAGTCTGAAGACTGATTTGGAGTCTGCTACTTTCACAGTGTGGGTTCTTTCAGTAAGCCAGTTGGCAACCCATCTTGTGACATAGGGATTTATACCTAGTTTAGTGAATTTATCTATAATTCCAGAGTGGGGGATGGTATTGAATGCCTTGGCAAGATCTAGACAGGCTGTGTGAACCACCTTACCCTCGTCTATGGCTTTGGTGACTACTTCAAAGAAGTCTATCAGGTTTAGGAGACATGATCTGCCTTTTACAAACCCAAACTGTGTGGGGTCCAGGTTTTGGAGATCTCCAATGTCTTTGTTTATGAGTTCCATGATGATACGTTCTATGGCTTGCAGACAAGGCTCGTCAGGCTAATGGGGCGGTAGTTCCCAGGGTCTGTTGTGGCCCCCCCCCCTTTGTGGAGTGGGATAACTGTCATGGTGCGCCATTCAATGGGCACAAAGCCTGAGGTGAGTCTATGATTGAACATGGTACTTAGGTGGGGTGCCAGTTCATTCTGTACTTCATGTAGAAGGCAGCCTGGGATGTTGTCAGGTCACATGGATGCTGTGTTCTTGGCTTTTGGAGAGTGAAGTTTTTACCTGTGCAGCCGTGATTACAGGAACTTTGCATTCTTCCGGTATAAAGATGGGCCCTTTAGGGGGTGAGAGGGGGGTAAAGTTAGCACTGAACCTATCTTCCAGGATGTTGGCAATATCAGTTGGTTCTGTATATTTAGTGTCATTGTGCTGTAACTCAGAGCAGATCTGAGTGTTGCCATTGAGATTTTTGACATAGCTATAGAATGCTTTGTGGTTGTCTTTAGAATCAGTGGCAATTTTGTTGTCTTAACTAGCTTTGGAGGATTTTATGAGGGATCTCAGCTTCTTACTGAGACTGACCAGGATGTTCCTCCAATCGTGGGATTTTACTCTTTTTTGCAACAGTTTCTTTCTTCCGTTGTAGAGTTTGTTTATGGCAGAAGACCACCAGATTGGCTTCCTTTTTTTGGAGGATAGCATCTTGGTTCTGTTAGGGATAGCACGATCCATGCACTCATGTAAGTGCTTATAAAGTGCATTTGTGTAGGATTCAGCAGTCGTACCTCTATTGCCCATCTGCATGGGTGTCATGAAGTTTGCCACTTCTGTCTTAAGAAGCGTGAAGTTGGCTTTGGAGAAATTTTTTTACGGTTGTTTTCCTAATGGGGGTGGGAGTGGGATGTGGATGTCTAGGGTGATTAGCTTGTGGTCGGATCTGACCAACGAGGAGCTGACCTCTGGTGTGGAACACCGGTCACCCATGTTGGTGATGACCAGGTCTAGGATATTGCTGTCTCTGGTGGGAGTGTGGATAAGTTGATCCAAAGCATTGGAATTGATGATTTCCACAAAACGTTGAGCAAAAGAGTTGGTACATGAGTAGTTTTCCCAGTTAATGGTAGGGTAGATGAAATCACCCATTATTAGAGTGTTGGGTTGTACCTTAATATTTTCCAGTGTATCAAGAAAAGAGGAGTGGGAATCCTGGGGCATGATGGGGGGTCTGTAGCAAGCTACAATCTGGATTGTGGTTTTGCCCAGAGTTAGTTGAACTTGGATAATCTCGGGGCATATAGGGCATTTAAGGACCCCTACTGCTAGGAATGTTAGGGGGTTATCAAAAAGGACTGGAGAATCGTCCGCTAACCTATGTGGAAGATTCTATAGGAATGAGAAGTGTACTAATTGGCTCTCTGACAGAGTAGCTGATGCTTCGAACAGACTACCAAATTACATTAAAGCAAGAACTATTTTAGATTATTTTAAGAACAGCCTGTACATTTATTATGGGAACAAATGTTTTGGCATATTGGAAAGCTTGAAGGGCGTGTGCATGCTTGATACATTTGTATGCATGTTTTGTTTGAGTCTCTGGTCCCTTATGGTGCAGTTATGCGCAGTTTAATGAGCAAGAAGTGTCAGCAACTAACAATAAATGGTCTTATCTGCAGACTGTAATACTAAGCCTTGCCTCTACTGTTTGTTAGATGAGGCTTTTCTGCATAAATTCTGTTTACAAGTCCATGTTTTCCCCTATCACATGCATTTGTGATCATTCCTGGTTTACTTCACAACTACGTGTGAAAGACAGTAAATTAGCTGTGCAAAGATATATGCATATTTTCCTTTTGCAGGTATACTTCCATGGTTATTTACATGACTTTGTTCCATCCTAATGGACAGGAAGTTCTTTTTGAAATTAGTGTAAATATGAGTGAAGCTGTCTGTATGAGTCGCATGTAGTGTTTTATGATTATGGTTGGGTTCTTGGCTAGGGATACAGATCTGGTCTTGTTACGCTTAGGGGTGAAAGTTATGAGTCTCAGACTGACCGCCAAGTTGTTTTGCTGAACAAAGGTTGACAGTTATATATTTATGATTTCACTCTGTAGGTGTAACTCATTTAATTTATTCAGAAAAGAATGTGCGCAAATACTAGTTTGGTAAGATTTACCATGGATATGTAGTGACTGTGAAGTCCAAAGTTCTTGGTGGTCGTGGTGCGGTACAGGTCTGTCATGGCCTAACTACAGTACTAGTACTATTTAGTACAGGCAAGCCACTTAAAATTGGGGCACTCATTTTGTGACTGATAATTGACACCACCACCCTATGTACCTATAAAGGTGTAAGAGATCTGGTATCATAATTACACTGCACCCTGTACTCTGACCACCGTGTGTGTACTGTGGTAACTAAGGCTTTCTATTTAACACGCTTGATTAGCAAAGACATCACCTGTATAGCAAAGGAGGTTATAACCCCTCTATACTTGCCACAAATCAGGTCCATAATTGACTATTGACGTGTACCGTACAAAGCACTTACAGCAATTGGAGACATCTCAGAGGTTTCTAACTAACAAGGTGAAGTAACTCCAGCATGTGCCTTACAGAGACGGTAAAGTCCCAGTCACTTACAGGTCTGTTGTTGGAGGTGGATTTCTCTATTTGGACTATAAAAGTTCTATCGCTGTGCTAGTTAGCGACCCAGATAATGGTATAGGGATTGATACCTACTTGGGTGAGTTTGTCAATGATGCCTGAGTAAGGGATAATGTATGACAGCTTGGATAAGTTCAGCTAGGTTGAATGTCTGGATTTCCCTTTGTCCAGCACCTTGCACACTATTTCGAACTATACCTGGTTATCCAGGCATGATGTCCCAGATCACAAATCCACACTGAGTAGGTTCTAATGTTTGGAGAGGAACTAGTTCTTGGCTTATAAGATCCATGTCCTTGCAAAGAAAGCTAGTCAGGCTAATGGGTCAATAGTTTTCACAGTCAGAGGAAGCACTACCTTGTTATCAGGTCCCACAAATGCTGGGTTTTTGGCCTTAGAGATGGTATTTATGACCTGCTCTGTAGAGGTGCAAGGTAGGGGACACTTGGTAGGGTTGTCATGATGTATGAGCGGTGTGGACAGGGGGAGTGACGTTTTCACATAAGCTGTAAGCCAACTGTTTACCTATGTCCACAGGCTCCGTATATGTGTTAACTTAAAGGGGCACTGGCTCATTTTTTTTAAATTGCATTTCTGCCTCGGACCGAAGCTGAAACATTGTCACTCACTTAGGTTATCTCCTCCCTTTTGGTGACATCACTCATGGCATTCTAACAATCCCACCCAGTCATTAAGTTTCTTTAAGAAGGTGTGCAAACCCTCTGTTCCAGTCCTGCTTTTCTTCCCTCTGAAATAAAAGACTTGGTGCTTTCGTTCCCTACCTACTTAAAGCAAAAACGGGGACTTACTGAGAGGAAAAGTAAATTAAAGCAATATCTGTAGCTGCCAGAAGCTATAAAAAGCAAATCATCATCAAGCAAATAAGAAGTCAAATTGAAAGACCTGCACACCATACGATAGGCATGCACGCACTGTCTCAATGAAAAATGATGTGTGCGCTGTGCAAGAATGGTTCAAAAATTACATTTTCTCTTTTATTCAATAACAAAGCTTATGACAGCTAGCGGGTTATGAATTTAATTGTAGCATGCTCGGTTTTGAGGTCTTGAGGGTTTGTAGGTGTTTTATCACCAAAGGATAGTGCTTGTCTGTTTGACCTGACTGTGAGATACTGCTGTACGATAAGCTTTCTCTGCCATTTATGCAGTTTACTATTTTGCCTTATTTTTTACCTCGATTCCTCCTCAGATTAGTGGCTTTCTGGTAAATCTGTGAGTGTTCAAGTTACTAACTAATGACATAGATTTTCATTACAGAAATCGTACACTTCAGAAAATAGAAAAAAAAACCCTGCAATTCCAATCTCTTATTATTCTAGCGATGTTCCATGTATAAGAGCAATAGTTAAAATCAGTGCCCCTTTAATGTAGTAGAAGTGAGTAGGGAGGGTAGGTGTACTGTTTTTGTTGGGAACGAAGCATTGTTAGTATATGCATAATGCATTTGTTCGTCAGTTTTTAGTGGGTGAGTTCAGATGTTTTGATTTTTTTTTTTTTTTTTTTTTATTTCAGAACTGACGATGATAAGTTGTCCATCTCGCCTTCATTCTTGCTGGATGGGTTCGGAGCCGATCCTCGGCTCCAACTCGGCCACTCTAAAAGCTCGAGAGCTAGTTCCACTGGCTCGAGGCTCCCCTATATCCCACAATGCTAGGTGGTAACTCCTCAGATCTCGTTTGCCGCTACAGCGATTGAGGTGCTTTTTTCTACCGGCTCAGGTTAGTTACATATTTAGTGTATTTTTCAAGTCAGACCCCTCTTTTAAGTTATCTTTCAGTCATAGTTTAAAACTTAAATAGTTTTACTCCCCTTATAGTCAGTTTTCCCCAGTTTTTCCCCCTAAAATTGTAAAATTATTCCTTCGGGCTTTAGGCCCAGACCCTCCTTTCCTTGGTATTGGAGTGTCTGTGTTTTTTGGTAGGGATTATTTTCTAGTTATTTTCTAAGTTAAATTGCTAGACTTAACTTAAAACTTTTACAAGTGTAATCGGTGTGTGTCTGTGTGTGTTTGTGGTTACACTTTTGTTTTCCTTTGGACATGTCCAAAGAATCAAAGGTCTCAGGCTTCAAGAAGTGTGACTCGTGCTGTCAGAAGATGTCTCTGACAGACGGTCACACTTCTTGTGTTTACTGCCTGGGGCCTTTGCACCTGCAGTACTCATGTGCTGTTTGCCATGGCTTCAGCCCTAGGGTCCTGCAGGAGCGAAAAAATAAACTCATATTAAGAGGCTTATTGAAGCCTGAGGGTCCCTCGACTCAGTCTTCGGGGAAACCCTCCAAGTCATCCAGACCTTCGGCTCCAGCCTCTGAGCCGTCCTCTGGAGCTCCAAAAACTATTCGAACATCGGCTCCGGCCGGAGCCGATGATTCTCGAATACAAGCCTCTACGGTGTCCTCGGCTCCGGCCGGAGCCGAGGAAGACATAGCTGAGTCGGCTCCGATTAAGTTGTTGGAACCGACATCTAGGAAAAGGCCCCGATCCCCATCTATCGGCTCCGTTCATTCGACTCCAGCATCACCTTTGCTGTCTGAACGGAGCCATAGATCACACTCTTCTAGGTCTTCCAGGTTATCGGACCATGACCTTCAGAGAGTGGTGAGTCAACTTCTTAAGTCCGAGGCACTAGCCCAGATGCTTCAAAGTCCGACTCAACAGTCAAGGACTATACCTATCACTCAGAATGTTCCTCCTCTGACTCTTCTGAGTTCGGAGCCGGTGCAGCTCGGACCCGAGACTGTGGTGGCGTCGGAACCGATACCTTTGTCTTCGGTCTCGTCGTCTGCTCCGATGTCTTCCTTGGAAGCATCTTGGCGCCGGACTTCCCTCGTCAGCTCCGAGGGGGCGAGTGGCATCGGACTCTTGTCCGACCCCCGCTCTCCCTCTTGGTGCTTCGGCGCTGGTGAGTTCGGCTCCGACATCGGCCTCGGAGCCATCACTGTCGGTGCCGGGGGAGGTCTTCAATTTTTCGGAACGGAGACCTCCGGCTTTGCCTGACAGGGGTGCCTTCGAGGTCATGAGGAGCGTGTTAGAACCAGGTTCAACTTTACAGTCATCTCCTTCTGCTCCTCCCCTCATGGTGCCTCCAGTGATTTCTGCTCACTCTCTCATCCCCGACCGTAGAGAGCCAGCTCCTCAAGTTTCCCCAGTGGGGATCTCCTCCTCTTCCGAGGCCTCTCCTGACCCTGTCGGAGAGCCCCCTAGGAAGAGGCAGTGTAAGAGGAAACACATTGACTCCCCCGAGTCTGTCACCTCCGACACTGATTTAGAGGATTCTGAAGGCTCCCCTCGTTCCCCCTCTGAAGATGTCTCCTTTGCAGATATCCTTGAAATCTTAAAACAGAGGGGGAATTGGCCATCCCTCAACCCTTCAGAGGATGAATCAGTGTATCTTGAGGCGTTTGGCTCTCACCCTTCCACCTCCTGGGTGTCCCCTCCCTTTGACCCCCTTATGCAAGTGGTGGCAAAGAAGGCTTGGGCGGCTCCTGACTCAGTGGAACCCACCCCCAGGAGACCATCAAAATTCATTATAGCCCCAAAGGACAAAGAATTTCTGACCAAAGGTGTCTCTGTTGATGCTATGGTGGTGGCTGCGGCCACCAAGAAGGAGTTAGCTGATCCTTCGGTACCGGTTCATCCTCCTAACAAGGAGTCTAGGTCGATGGACAGGTACGGGAAGCGGATGTTCTCATCAGCGACCTTTACTATGAGATCGCTGAATTACCTGTGTCATTTTACTCGTCTTCAGAGGGACTTGCTCAAGGAAGCGAGTGAAATGTTGAAGGACCCAACAGCTGCGGGTTTTCAAGATAAAATGAACTCTCAGTTGGCAACCCTTAACTCTGTAACCAACTCCTCCATGCGCCTCCTTTCGTATACGGCTGATGGAGCAAGTAGAGTGGCAGGTACAGGTGTAGCTTTGCGTAGACACGCCTGGATGCGGCTATGTAACTTTGCGGACCCCTTCAAGGCGTCCTTCACTAATTCCCCCTTTGATGGATCATCCCTTTTTGGTCCTCAAGTGAAGGAAACCCTGACTAGGTGCGAGACGGATGGCAAAACTCTTTCTGCCGTTGGAGTCCGTTTTTCTACTCCTTCTAGACCTTACCCCAAAGGCCAGAAGGGGGGGAAGTTGTGGTTCCGTAAACAATCTCAAGGAGATTTGCCTGACGCACAGAGTCGATTCCCCTCTAGAGGCAGAGGGGGGAACAACAATGGCAGACGCCGCCCCAGAGGTAGAGGGGGCCCGCAGAATCAGGGCAATTGAGAATCCTTTCCGATAAGCCCTTTCAGCATCCCTGAGGTGTTGTCCGACTGTCCACCTTCGGAGGCAGTCGGAAGACAAGTGGGTACAGTCTATCATTTCCGAAGGCTACAGAATCCCTTTCCTTCTCACCCCGAAACAATCAAAAAAATCCCTTCCAGACGTTCCACCCAGTCAAAGGGAGCAAGCAGCATTAGAAATTTCAAAGCTGCTTGCAAAAAGAGCCATTCAACCAGTTCCAGCAGACCAAACAGGATCCAGAATCTACTCCAAATTCTTTTTGGTTCCAAAGAAAACAGGGGACTGGAAACCCATTCTGGATCTCAGCAACTTGAACAGGTTTGTCAAGAAAACAAAGTTCCAGGCAGTCCATTCT
>NW_025050454.1:0-10335 GCF_019279795.1 Protopterus annectens
CACCCCCTTTTAACTGCAGAATGAATGTGCTGCAGGGCTCTCGAATTTATTGGAGAATGAATGTGCTGTTGGGCTCTCACATTAGCTGTAGAATGAATGTGCTGCAGGGCTCTCACTTTAACTGTAGAATGAATGTGCTGCAGGGGTCTCACATTAACTGTAGAATGAATGTGCTGCAGGGGTCTCACATTTACTCTAGAATTAGTGTGCTGTAGGGCTCTCACATTAATTATATAATGAATGTTCTGCTTGGGTCTCACATTAACTGTAGAATGAATGTGCTGCTGGGCTCTCACTTTAAGTGTAGAATGAATGTGCTGTTGGGCTGTCACGTTGTCTGTCAAATGAATGTGCTATTGGGCTCTCCCATTTAGAATAGAATGTTGCAGGGCTCACAACTTACTCTAGAATTAGTGTAGGCTGTCACATTAATTGGTAGAATGTAGAATGAATGTGCTGTAGGTGTCTCACATTAACTGTAGAATGAATGTGCTGTTGGGCTCTCAGTTTAACTGTAGAATGAATGTGCTGTTGGATTCTCACTTTAACTGTAGAATGAATGTGCTATTGGGGTATCACATTTACTGTAGAATGAATATACTGCTGGGCTCTCATATTTACTGTATAATGAATGTGCTGTAGGGCTCTCACTTTAAATGTAGAATGAATGTGCATTTGGGCTTTCACTTTAACTGTAGAATGAATGTGCTGTTGGGCTCTCACTTTAACTATAGAATGAATTTGCTGTTGTGCTTTCACTTTAACTGCAGAATGAATGTGCTGTTGGGCTCTCACATTAACTGTAGAATAAATATGCTATTGGGCTCTCACATTTACTGTAGAATGAATGTGCTGTAGGGCTCCTACATTAGCTGTAGAATGAATGTGCTGTTGGGCTGTCACATTAACTGTAGAATGAATGTCCTGTTGGGCTCTCACTTTAACTGTAGCACTTTAACTGTAGAATGAATGTGCTGTTGTGCCCTCACTTTAACTGCAGAATGAATGTGCTATTGGGGTATCACATTTACTGTAGAATGAATGTGCTGCAGGACTCTCACATTTACTGTAGAATGAATGTGCTGTAGGGGCCTCACTTTAACTGTAGAATGAATGTGCTGTAAGGCTCTCACATTTACTGTACAATGGTTATGCTGTTGGGCTCTCACATAACTGTAGAGTGAATGTGCTCTTGGGCTGTCACTTTAACTGTAGATCAAATGTGTTGCTGGACTCTCATATTAACTGTATAGGTTCATAGGTTCATAGGTAGGTACTAGGCTATCTTCCCAAAGGCATTTAGAAGCCTAGCCGGAATGTGTTGGCTTTCGCCACCCCCTTAGATTAGTTCCCTGTGCCTTTGTCCAGCAGAGCCATTGAAGTGATCCTCGGGGTAAACTTTCTGTTTCCCATCCACTTGTCAAGGTTTCTCTTGAAGAGTGCTAGCAAGGAGCTCTGCTTAATGTAGATCGGAATCTTGTTCCAAAGCATAGGAAGTCTCTAGGACTGGAATCTATCCCTCCAGCATGTCCTATTTATTGTTGTGGTGAGGTTTAGATCCCTAGAGCGTATGGCTCAAGGGGATAAGGTTTTCTTTAGGTGGAGCATATCCATCAATTCTGGGTTGGACATGGCCTTGTATGTCAGGCAGAGATCACCTCTGAGCAGGCGGTATGCAACTGAGTACAGCTGGAGTTTCTTCAGTCTAGCTGGATAAGACATCTGCTTGAGGCCAGTGATCCTCTTGGTGAGGTACTTCTGTGGTCTTTCCAGCTGTTGCAGGTGTCTTTTAAGGTACATCCCAAATGGGGCATTGTACTCTATGATGGGTTTGATGAGTGATGAGTAGAGGGGCACAATGACCTCTTTTGATCTGGATGCAAACCCTTTTGTGATTAGGTGGGTCACATAGAAGGGTTTTCTAACCACTTTGGCAATGTGATTATCAGAGGAGAGATTACTATCTACTTGGGTCCCCAGATCCCATATTACATTTTCTGTATTTAGGGGACTACCACCTATGTGGTAGTTTGTGGGTACTTTGTTATTTCCAAAGGGAATAACTATGCACTTTTTGGCATTTAGCTTGAGGCCATGATTTTGACACCAGGTATCCGTCTCAGTGAGACCCTTTTGGAGGATGTCTGTGTCAGCCGGTGAGTCAATTATAGCCCCTAGTTTGCAGTTGTCTGTGAACTTTGTCAGCCATAGTCCTCCTGTGCTTGTCTGTACTTCTGAGAAGTATATGCTGAACAGGAGGGGTCCTAGGAATGAGCCCTGGGGAATGCCACTTGTAACCGGTTTAGAGTCAGACCTAGCTCCCACAACCCTCACCATGTGGGTTCTGTCCGTGAGCCAATTGACAACCCATCTTGTGAAATAGGGGTTTATGTTCAGGCTGGTGAGCTTGTCTATAATACCAGAATAGGGGATGGTGTCAAAGGCCTTTGCGAGGTCTAGGTAGGCTGTGTGTACCAACCTTTCCCTTGTCTATAGGCTTGGTAACTGTCTCAAACAAGTCCACCAGGTTTAGGAGGCATGATCTGCCCTTAACAAAGCTGAACTGGGTAGGGTCCAGTGTTTGGAGGTTCCCAATGTCTCTGTTAATGAGTTCCATGATGATGCGCTCCATAGCCTTGCAGACCAAGCTAGTCAGGCTTATAGAGTGATAGTTCCCGGGGTCTTTTGTGGCTCCACCTTTGTGGAGCAGAATAACCATGGCTGTGCACCACTCTATGGGTACGTAGCCTGTGGAGAGGCTGAGTTTGAACAGTGTGTTTAGGTGAGGGGTTAGTTCATCTTTGAGCTCGTGTAGGATGCAGCCTGGGACACCGTCCGGTCCCATTGATGCTGTGTTTTTGGCTTTGGAGAGGGCTATTTTAACCTGAGTGTCTGTGATTTCAGGGGCTCTACATTCATCTGGTATGGTTATGGGCCCTTTTGGGGGTGAGAGGGGGGTGAAGTTTGCACTGAACCTGTCTGCCAGGAGGTTGGCAATATTGGTTGGTTCAGTGTATTTTGTGCCATTCTGCACTAACTCCGAGCAGATCTGAGAATTGCAACTTAGATTCTTGACATAGCTAAAGAATGCCTTTTGGTTATCTTTGGAGTCCTTGCATTTTTTTCTTTCAAAGCCCACCTTGGACGATTTTATGAGGGATCATAGTTTTTTGCTGATACTGATCAGGGATATCTTCCCTTCTTGGGATTTTACGCTTTTCTGTACTAGTTTCCTCCTTCTATTGTATAGCTTGTTTATGGCAGGGGTCCACCAGGCTGGTTTCCTTTTCTTAGAGGAGTGAGTCTTGGTTTTGCTTGGGATAGCATGATCCATGCATTCTTGTAGGTGCCCGTAGAATGCATTAGTAAAAGTTTTGCAGCTTGGACAGCGTTATCCTTTAGCATGGGGGCTTTGAAACTTTCTACCTCTGTCTTAAGTAACGTGAAGTTTGCTTTTGAAAAGTTTTTCATGGTGGTTTCCTTGTCCAGGGGTGGGGTACGGAATGTGGATATCCAAAGTGATTTGTTTATGGTCAGTTCTAACCAGTGAGGGGTTGATCTCCGGTGTGGAACACCGGTCACCTATGTTGGTGATGACCAGGTCCAATATGTTGTCACCTCTGGTGGGAGTGTTGACCAGTTGTTCCAGGGCGTTTGAGTTTATAAATTCTAGGAAATGTTTGCCAAGGGAGTTAGTACTTGAGTAGTTCTACCAGTTAATGTTTGGGTAGTTGAAATCACCAAATATTAGGATGTTTGGTCGGACCTT
The DNA here is from genome assembly GCF_019279795.1 of Protopterus annectens. Taxonomy (NCBI): domain Eukaryota; kingdom Metazoa; phylum Chordata; order Ceratodontiformes; family Protopteridae; genus Protopterus; species Protopterus annectens. The sequence goes on from NW_025050454.1 coordinate 3,770, forward strand.
TATGTTACTCAGTGTTTCCAGAAATGTAGAATGGGACATGGTGGGTAATCTGTAGCAAGCTACAATTTGAATTGCAGTTTTGCCCATTGTTAGTTGCATGTGGATAATATCTGAAGCATCATGCTGTGCCACTAACCTGGAGGTGTGGGTATCCTTGATGAATATGGACACTCCCCCACCTTTTGTATTTCGGTCCGGGTTCTGTGGCCGAAATTTATGGTATGAGTTGTAGCCTGGTAGTGCTGGGGTGCTCTCTGGAGCCTTAAACCAGGTTTCTGTTACTGCACATATATCGATTTTCTCCATACCGAGGAGTGCCTCGAGTATGTGCATTTTCAGGTTTAGACTTCTGGCATTGAGTAGTATTACCCTCAGGTTTTTGTTACTTGTGCTATTTACGGTGGTGGGTTTGTCTTTTGAGCCTTGCCTAAAAAAGGCACTATGGGGGTGGCAAGAGCCTTGGCCACAATTCGAAAGCCTAAGGGTGACAGGTGCAAGCCATCTCTAGCGAAGCAGTGTGGCTTGTCGAGCATGTCATCCCAGACAGACAGACACTGGATCCCCTTTGAATGACATCAAATACTTGTTGAAATTGATAATTTTTTCTTTATACCGTGGTATCATTCTTGGTGAGGGCAGGATGCTACTCAGAGTCAGGGTCATACTGACCTGGGCTACGTGATCAGAGAGCTCTTCCATGTCTCTTTTCATGTAGTCCAGGGAGGTATGGCTCAGGTCATTCACACCAACATGGACAATGACAGAGTTGTATTTGTACTTGTTCTGTAGTGACCTGAGTGCTTGTGCTATGTGGTGGATCCTGGCACCCGACAGGCAGCTAACAGTGACCTTCTCCTTATTCAGTCTAGTGAGTGGGACGTCAGTGTGCCTGACTATAGAGTCACCTATTACTTGCCTTGAGGGCTGTGATTGCATGGCACACTGGTTTTGTGAAGTATGTGTTTCATGGTTTGTGTTGGGGGGGGTGGAGGTTGCTTGGATGTCTGCTTTGGAAGGCTCTGTTGCTTTTGCAGATTTTTATTTAGAGCCTCCGAGTATGTTTTTGTGTATTTACATGTGTTTTTTGCCGGTGCTGGTTTAATGGGTCTATGTGAGACTGGTGGTGTGATGCCAGTATTTCCCTTCTCCTCTTGACTGTCTGATCCAGTCTTGGGTTGAGAGAGCTTAGCCTCCAGTTTGTCTGTATAATTGCATCTCTGGCATGTATTAGTGTTTGGTGGTAGGAGGAGAGGGTTATCTGCGTACATGAGGCAGTTGTAACATTTCCTCAAAATGCCCAGATTCACCAGTTAGACTGGAGAGTACACCTGAAACTGCCCTTTGGACATGCTTGGATAGGTACAGTAAACTGTTTTACTGAATGGCTGGTAAGGTCGAATAGAGATCCTTGTCCTTCATTAGTGCTAGGGTTTATAAATGTTTGCTATGAGTTTTGAGCAAGTGACTGGCTGAGAAATGAATGGCTTGAGTGCTTAGGTTGAAAGTTTTTCTAGTTCCAAGGGCAAAATTGAAGAGGAGACTTTGTGGAGCCGGGAATAGTTATACCCTAGCTAACCGACGCTGCCCGGCACACAAAACTGGGCAATGTGGTTTTTATACCAGGGAAATGAAAGAGATAAAAATTATCCCAAAATGGCCAATAAACTACTAATTTCTGGGCTGAAACCACTCCTCTATGGACAGATAGGCTGCTCAAAGTTTCCCTCTGTCACAGGTGAACAGAGAAACTTCCTTCTATCCAAGTAAGTTATGGGCAAACACAGAGATTTGTAACACAGCCCTCAATTCAGCACTAACCTGAAAACTGGACTATACTAGCTTAGAAAGGCAGGAAACAAGTATATATATATTTCTTTTCAGAAAATAAAGCAGATACAATAAAAAAAAACACTTTAAATGCACATAAAAAGATGCTTATTGTTATATATCTCAGTTCAGAGTTGTAGTCAATGCCCCCAGTAATAAAGTAGGAAGAAACACAAATACAGTAAAAGCAGATGAATGAAGTGCAATATATATATATATATATATATATATATATATATATATATATATATATATATATATATAAACAATAGAAAACGAACATCTGATTTAAACAAGTTACCCAATTAACCATAAAAAAACTCAAAACTGAGCCCTGTTCCAGCAGTCTTCAATCAGACAAGTTCTAACTGCACACTCCTGTTACTAGGGTGCAGTGGAACTTTCTCAAAAAAAGATGGCCTGGATCAGTGCTCAAGTTATACAAACAAAGCTAAATTCAGCAGGCCTGACTCTGGTCCTATGCTACAGCAACAAGGCGCACTAATTTCAGAAAGAAACAGTTCGAATAAGCAGGCACAATAAGCCTGTGACCAGAAATTCCCAGTTCAGAAGGGCAGAATCCAGCCTCTCCTCCCACAAGAGTGCAGACCACAAACCTTCTTAATGTAGAATAACTAGCCTGAAGCCCAAGTGCTTAAGCCAGAACTAATACACTTTTAGAATAGCAGACACTGAGCTTTCAATCAGGAATTCCCAGCTTAGAAGGATGTAAGCTACCTGCCCTGCCACAACAGTGCAGACCACAAACCTTCTTAATGTAAAACAGCCTGTATGAAGCCCAAGTGCTTAAACCAAAAGACTTAGAATAACAGTTACAATTTAATCAGGCTACTACCAAGCAGCAATAAGTGCAGCAGAATAAATAAAACTGAGTACTTTTAAGAAGAGGCAAACACAGAATAAAGTAGGAGGAAACACAAATACAGTAAAAGCAGATGAATAAAGTGCATTTTTGTTTTGTTCATAAGTGCAAGGAGAGAGGGAGGAAGAACCTATGTGGGTTGGCCTTCTCAAATCTTCTCCCTGTATTATGTAGAGTGAACACTAGACTCAGAATATGATCTCACTGTATTCGGTTAAGTGAGCAAATGAGATGAACTCAGGAGGAGTGTTCTAATAAAGTCTTACAGGAGGGGCGGGCAATTCCAGAGCCACCAACACTAACACTAAAACAAGAACAGGGAGGGTGAGTGGGGACAAACAAGAACAGCGTGGGTGGGTGGGGACAAACAACAAGAAGAATAATTACAGTTGTACAGATTACAGAGATATTAAATCAAAATGCACACAAAAATGAGAATAAACACTTATCTTTTCTCAATATCACAGCTGGCAGTAGGTCAATCTCTCTGCAGCAGCCTGAGCAACAGGTATATCTGATTTAAAACACAGGACAGAAACCAAACAATGGTGTGTATAATATATACTTTATTGTGTTTTCCCCCCACAGCTGCAGAGGAGAGGGCTTGCAACATTGAGGCCCATGCAGGACGACTGGCGAGGCTGTGCCAACAGTGTGGTGAGTACAGATCTAACCTGCACTATATAGTACAATAAATAAGAAAGTGCAGTTGTTTACTGCCATTAGGTATAGTTTGTTCTGAGTGCACTGAATAAATATGTTGTTAGACCAACACTGATATAAGTGACTAATGCCAGGTACTGTGTAATAAAGATGAAGGCAGCAAACAAGCTACTATTGATGAAAGAAAGCCAATATTGTAGTAATACTGTGTAGAGATGAATCTGGTAATAAAGTACACTGCGATTGCTACTGTGAAGGTAATAAATGACATTCATTCATTCATTCATCATCTACAGGATATGCAGTACAACTGAAGTTAGAATTTTGAATGTAATAAACCAGTCTGTCATGTCAACCTCAATAAAACTTATTACCACAAACTGTTGTGTTTAATCTGGTCTGTTGTCAAAGAAATACAAGTGCATAGGTGCTACACATCAAATTATGACTATGAGAGCATGAATTCACTGAGGTTTGTCTGATAACCAGCTATTATGCCAAACTGTAGATGAGGAGCTGTAAAATAAGCTATAATGAAATATGATATATGTTCTGCACTAGGATCTGAACCTTGCATACTAATGTGTAATGTATTATAGTGTGTTCCCTGCAGCATTGTCTTGTGTTAACTTTTGCATTTCAGGTATATGTAGTCCTGAATGTAGGTATGCTGATTCAGGCAAGTATGAGACTGTAATAGGTGGAGACTGCAAATATATAATGTGAAAATGTATGTAGGTCGGGTATGCAACCCAGCACCCTCACCCCACTATGGTCTGTACAGATCACACATATTCACATCCACTAAGGGTTAAATGTGTATACCTGCATTCAAAGTATTAATACACAGTTCACTAACTATCTATCACGCATGAATCTCAGGCATGTATGTTCAGCTGTCTCTGCAGTCTTCTGTGCCACTCCACTTATATTACAAGGTCAGGCTGTGTAACCATGTGACTTTTAGGCAAAAATCAGTGAAGCTGCAGACAGCAGTGGGCTAGTAGCTCAGTGTGATAAGAAATAGATATGTCATTCATTTTTGCACACACAGACCACGGTTTGAATCCAGCGACTGGTACCAAGATGTGTTTATAGTTACACACAAGTAATTGTGACTATTTGTAGAAACAGTCAGGTACTGTTAACAGATATTTTCTCCACAGAGCTTACAGGTAAAGAAATGTTTCTATTAGCTGTATGAAGGGTATACTACTAAACTGTGTACAAATGTTCCAGTGTCCAACCAAATGCCTACAAACGAAAGCAGGATAGGTATATACACCATGCACTCTTCCTGATACATTTCTCTCGTGTCACGCTATCACGGCTAGTGATGACTGTTGCCAATAACCTTGGACACAGATATAAACCCAGTAGAAGTATGCCAGTACACACACACAAAATGTCAGTGCAGCGTACACCGTGTTAGTCATATATGTAATCCTGACATGTACGAGTCTCCTATAGTTGTGTACCTAGAGTTCTCACAGCTCGCATCATACCATTCCAGGTCAACAGCTTAACAGGTATGTACGTACTACAGTAGCTATAGGCCTCAGGTAGATGTAAAGTGAGGGCAGACCTGTAGAGCATTGAGCAGTACTATTGTGAAAAATATAGCCTATACAGTTGGTAATGGACTGTTTTTCTCTCCCTCTCACCCCTTATCTGCATCTGCATCACTAATTATTATTCATATACATGTACAGATCACACATATTCACATCCACTAAGGGTTAAATGTGTACGCCTGCATTCAAAGTATTAATACACAGTTCACTATCTATCACGCATGAATCTCAGGCATGTATGTTCAAGTGTCACTGCAGTCTTCTGTGCCACTCCACTTATATTACAAGGTCAGGCTGTGTAACCATGTGACTTTTAGGCAAAAATCAGTAAAGCCGCACACAGCAGTGAGCTAGTAGCTCAGTGTGATAAGAAATAGATATGTCATTCATTTTTGCACACACAGACCATGGTTTGAATCCAGGGACTGGTACTAAGATGTGTTTATAGTTACACACAAGTAATTGTGACTATTTGTAGAAACAGTCAGGTACTGTTAACAGATATTTTCTCCACAGAGCTTACAGGTAAAGAAATGTTTCTATTAGCGGTATGAAGGGTATACTACTAAACTGTGTACAAATGTTCCAGTGTCCAACCACATGCCTACAAATGAAAGCAGGATAGGTATATACACCATGCACTCTTCCTGATACATTTCTCTCATGTCACGCTATCACGGCTAGTGATGACTGTTGCCAATAACCTGGAACACAGATGTAAACACAGTAGACGTATGCCAGTACACGCACACAAAATATCAGTGCAGCATACACCGTGTTAGTCATATATGTAATCCTGACATGTACGAGTCTCCTATAGTTGTGTACCTAGAGTTCTCACAGCTCGCATCATACCATTCCAGGTCAACAGCTTAACAGGTATGTACGTACTACAGTAGCTATAGGCCTCAGGTAGATGTAAAGTGAGGGCAGACCTGTAGAGTATTGAGCAGTACTGTTGTGAAAAATATAGCCTATACAGTTGGTAATGGACTGTTTTTCTCTCCCCAAAACCCCACCCACATTTCAATCAACAATTTTCAAAACCCTAAGTTTTTTTATACTGAATTTAATTTCATAAAATAACTACCTTTTTTAAAAAATGTTTTCCCCGTTGATTTCTGTTCCCCCCCATTTTAAAATTTTTCTTTCCCTTTCCCCTTTTAATTTTTCTTTTTTTTCTGGGAAAGGGGGAAACCCCGCCATTTTTAAAAAAAATTTTTTTTTTTCAACCCGAAAACACTGGACCCAAAAATTTTTTTAAACTTTTTTTTGTTAAAAACCCGAATCCCCGGGTTTTTGGGCCCCCCCCTTGGGGGGGGGGGGGGGGGGGGGACCAGGGCCCCTGGGGTGGGGGGGGGGGGGGGGCCCCCCCCCCCCCCCCCCCCCCCCTCCCACCACCCCCCCCCCCCCCCCCCCATTCCCCCCCCCCCCCCCAAATTTGGGGGCCCTTTTTTTTTGGGACCAGGGGTTTCCAAAGGCCCAATCTGGGCCCCCCAAAAAGGGAAACCTGCCACTTTTTGGGGGTTTCAAAAACCATTTCCCTTGTTCCCCCCCCGGGGGAAACCCTTTAAAAAGGGGGATGGGTATGGTTTTTCCAATTCCCCCCAGGCTTTTAA
>NW_025050455.1:0-13670 GCF_019279795.1 Protopterus annectens
TTTCTACTTGCTTTGTGGCCTAGAGTGCATTGTTGTATGTTCACAGTCTGTGTCTTGGTAACAACAGTAACAGCATGTTGGTAATGATGCCCTGCTTCCCTCCTTAAGGTCTACTTGCATGTGCCAATAAGTAGCAGTGTTTGCAGTTTCCCATGTGTAAATGTATGGAGTACTCTCACAGGCATATATGGCAATACCAGCATGCTTTATCACTTTGTAGCCTCAACTTCACTGTTAGAAAAGGCTACCATTCCACAGATGTCCACACATCTACTGATCCATTAGCATGCTGAGCTTCATTTTAATAGGCTACAGTGGCTAGAGATCTTGACATCCATACCGGGTCACATCACAGGTATGGTGACATGAGTCTTGAGGGGGTTTACACAGTAGTCTGGCTGATGTCAACATTAGAGGCCAGTTGATAGCATGAGGCCTCACAGTGTAGCAGTAATACACTGTCACATTACAGGATGAGAACACGCACAGACATACACAGAAACACACAGTAACATGACCACACTCACGGGGTCAACAACACTATAATGCACACTTGATAATGTTGAGGTGAGGACCCCCGCCTATGTGGTAATCACCTTCACAGTACTGTGCACTCACATGACGTGACACAGAGAATGAACATGTACAGGTAGCCAGTAAGGCTGAGACCGATAGCATCAACAGGGTAGTAGACTGCATCACCATGAGGGGTTAGGGATCCTGTCTGTTCTGTATGGTAGCATATACCCTCCCTCCATGCACCAGACAGCCATACATAAATACATACACACACACACACTGTGGAGTCCACAAATGTCATTCACATACAGATAGCTGACATGTGTGTGATACACACACCACCCCTGCCTATGTCTTTTCTTTCTACACTGCAGTATGTACAGATCTCTGCAACAGTGTACAGGGGTGTGTAACAATTGGGATGTATTCCCCACCATACGTGGCATATATGGTCACACAAGCAAACACACATGGCAGTACTGTGAATCATACACCTGCTATACGATGATATGTCTGACAGACATGGGTTCTACAGCTGTATTAGCGCATATATGTGTAGCAGCGCTACTGTATACGCAATTGTGTTGCTATATATATGCGTGGGAGGGCGGTAAGTGTTACAGGTGTCAAGTGATGTACAGTCAGTAACACCCTGACCACTGTTAATGTAGGTTGTATGTCTTCACCTTCAAGTAACAGTAACATAGCGTACTGTTTGCTGCATATAATGGTATGATGGCTTGTGACACACCTGTGAGCTGTACCTTCAGCAAACATCCATCTGCAGGTGGACCACCACTTTATGTAAACATCCATCCATTGCCCACCAGTGTACATCCTACCGTACTGTCAGTATTTCACCATATACAGGTGTCAATGATGGGGCTGCATTGCAACTGCATGTTGTAGTTAGACACAGATGAACAACATACATCAGCTACCATGCGTGCAGGGTAGCTGCATGCACACCACTACATAATAGCCGCATGTGTGCTGGTCCTACATTCCTGTCATGTAGCCATGTCGTAATGTAGCAATGTTATTGTATGAAATTGCAATTGGAAGGTGAACATGTGTGATGACATACATGACAAATGGACTGTTGCATGATATGTTGGTTGTCATGGGTAACTTCAGGTACAGAGGGAATGTTACCTCAGTCAACATTGCTTACCTTATGTACTGTTAGCATTCAGCAGCCATGGTCCTACCTTCCATGTACATCGCGTGTGATTGCTGTAGCCACTTGTCTGCAGAGGAGGACAACCAAAGCTATGCTATTGTACATATCGTTAATATGTGTGTGTGTGGGCCATGTACATATCCACACTTCTGCGATTACATGTATGTCATATCAAACATGAGTGTTTTCTGAATTGTGTACCCAGCGACAGTCATCTGTTACAGCTGTGTAAGACCCAGGGCCCCTGTTATGTGTAGAGCCGACCTGGTTATGAACTGTGGTATCATTGCATTGCATACCCAAATGATGGAACCCTGTCAGTATGTGCTTTGAGTCTGCACGGATTTAACTTTAGTAGACCTATGTACAGTCCACTGGTCATGAGTAACATGGTGGTGTAGTAATGTATGGATGTATGTTGCTGGTCCAAGGACATGGTGATGTCGAGGGCTCCATATCAGACTGCGGCATTTTGCCACTGTGATCTGCATCTGAGAGGCATCTGTGATGGCTCTTGAGTGTAATACTGGTCAGTACATGTGAGTGGCCTTCATGTACATAGAGGACCACTCCCAGGTGTTACTGTCTGCGTATTGCATGTGGTGGCCTTAATATGCGTGGGGACAGTAGCTACCTGGAGTGGTCCATCGCGGTCTTTGTATGGCCCACATGTCTGTATCTGTAGGAGTATCACGGATTGAAGACAGTATGGTGCTATTATTTGCACAACTGTGCCATATGCCAGGTGTTCCTCACTGCACAGATGTCCGTATTCCCCATTGTTGGATCTGGATTTTCAGCTGTGATCACGAATGCTACACAGCTAGCACTGATGACCGGTGTCCGATGTGTGTAGTGCAGCATTCATACTAACAATGTTCACTATCGACACACTGTGCCCTTCCATATTTCGAATCCGTGTGCATACAAGACAGCCCTTCACTACTACTACTGTGTGTGAGCATGCCCAGTATGCCGTTGTGTAGATGGACACACAGTACATTCCAAACTGTGCCCTTCCATGTTTAGAATCCGTGTGCATACAAGACAGCCCTTTGCTACTACTGAGTGTGTGAGCATGCCCAGTACACCGTTGTGTAGATGGACACAAAGTACATTCCAAACGGACGAGTGCTACTAAGTGTGTGAGCATGCCCAGTGACACCTTGTGTTGGTTATGTGCCTCTGTGTATGGGCATGACCATTGACATGCTGTATAGTGATAGTGGTCATCCAGGCAACTGATGTCTATACCCCACATCAGGATGGATTTCTACATTGAACACACTGGGACTGTCTTGAAAGGTGTACTGTCTGTGGCGCGTCTTGTATCCATGTAGTGTTGTAATAGTGCTCCATAGATAGGCAGTTATCCCACTCACACCACTGCCGTGTGTTTGTCTATGTCTACCTTGGGACAGTAATATGCTTTTAGACTGCTCACTCTCCATACATTCCCTATCGGCATCTTTGCTGATGATGTCATCCACCTAGAAGTATGCCTTTGGGAGTGTTGTGTTCCAGTAATCTCGGTAGTGTGTTCTGTAACTGCGTAATATGGTAGAATGATAAGGTAGTTAGGTGTATGTTCGACTCCCGTCCCTGCCAAGTGTGTGTGTGCGTGTTTCCAGCTGCCTGGGGCCAGAGTAATGATTTTAGATGGCTCATTCTCCATACATTCCCTATCGGCATCTTTGCCTTTGCTGATGATGTCATCCACCTAGAAGTATGCCTCTGGGAGTGCTGTGTTCCAGTAATCTTGGTCGCACGTTCTGTAACTGCGTAATGCTGTAGTGTGATAAGGTAGTTAGGTGTATGTTCGACTCCTGGCCCTGCCAAGTGTGTGTGTGTATGTTTCCAGCGGACAGAGTAATGCTTTTAGATGGCTCACTCTCCATATATTCCCTATCGGCATCTTTGCCTTTGCTGATGATGTCATCCATCTAGAAGTATGCCTCTGGGAGTGCTGTGTTTCAGTAATCTCGGTAGCGCATTCTGTAACTGCGTAATGCTGTAGTGTGATAAGGTAGTTAGGTGTATGTTTGACTCCCGGCCCTGCCAAGTGTGTGTTTCCAGCTGCCTGGGGACAGAGTAATGCTTTTAGATGGCTCACTCTCCATACATTCCCTATCAGCGTCTTTCCCTTTGCTGATGATGTCATCCACCTAGAAGTATGCCTCTGGGAGTGCTGTGTTCCAGTAATCTTGGTAGTGCGTTCTGTAACTGCGTAATGCTATAGTGTGATAAGGTAGTTAGGTGTATGTTTGACTCCCGGCCCTCCCAAATGTGTGTGTGTATTTCCAGCTGCCTGGGGACAGAGTAATGCTTTTAGATGGCTCACTCTCCATACATTCCCTTTCGGCGTCTTTGCCTTTGCTGATGATGTCATCCACCTAGAAGTATGCCTCTGGAAATGCTGCGCTCCAGTAATCTCGGTAGCACGTTCTGTAACTGCGTAATGTTGTAGTGTGATAAGGTAGTTAGGTGTATGTTGGACTCCAGGCCCTGCCAAGTGTGTGTGTGTGTGTGTTTCCAGTTGCCTCGGGACAGAGTAATGCTTTTAGATGTCTCACTCTCCATACATTCCCTATCAGTGTCTTTGCCTTTGCTGATGATGTCATCCACCTAGAAGTAAGCCTCTGGGAGTGCTGTGTTCAAGTAATCTCAGTAGTGCATTCTGTAACTGCCTAATGCTGTAGTGTGATAAGATAGTTAGGTGTAGGTTTGACTCCCGGCCCTGCCAAGTGTGTGTTTCCAGCTACCTGGAGACAGAGTAATGCTTTTAGATGGCTCACTCTCCATACATTCCCTATCGGCGTCTTTGCCTTTGCTGATGATGTCATCCACCTAGAAGTATGCTTCTGGGAGTGCTGTGTTCCAGTAATCTTGGTAGCACATTCTATAACTGCATAATGCTGTAGTGTGATAAGGTAGTTAGGTGTATGATCTACTCCCGGCCCTGCCCTGTGTATGTGTATCCAGCTGTCTGGGGACAGAGTAATGCTTTTAGATGGCTCCTTCTCCATACATTCCCTATCGGCATCTTTGCCTTTGCTGATGATGTCATCCACCTAGAAGTATGCCTCTGGGAGTGCAGTGATGCTGAAACTTGGTAGCACGTTCTGTTGCTGCGTAATACTGTAGTGTGGTAGATTAGATAGATAGGTGCTCGATTCCAAGGCATGGCAAGTGCGTGTGTTTGGCAGTTATACCCTATGTGTTGGTATCTGTGGGTGGCTAACTGCAGGATGTGTTCAGTGTGTTTTGTTGCTGACCTATACAGTGTCCACAGCCCAAATATTCTGCCAAGACACTGGGTTGTCAACACATACATTCACCAATAGGTCTGGTGAGTAAATGTCAGCAGCTCTACTCTTACCCTTAATACAGTCTGACCCGTGTGACACAACAGAACACACATGCCTTGATAGTAACAAATCTACATGATGCAGGTGGCACATGCAGTTTCCTTTTCATGCCTGTCTAGTGCTTTGCTGTCATGTGGTCCGCTGTTGTGATATAAATGCAACATCTACATATGTGTGTACATGTATATGTGTGTATGTATATCTATGTATATATGTATACAAATAATATATATGATATATGTAGATATAGACAGATAGACATAGATATAAACATATATGTCTGGGGACATCAGCACTATTGAATGTTTGTGCCGGATGTTCTGTACGTGATAAACTGGGATGTATGTATATCTGCCATGGCGTAGTGGTAATGCACATCATCTGTTCTGTGCAGGGTCCCGGGTTGTAGTTGTGTAGACACCGGTTATTTTGCTGCTGGGAAGACCATGGGACATCGAATATGGTGATAGTAAGGCACCTGTTACCAGTTGTGTACGGATCTGAGTGACACTAAGCAGTGGTTATTAATTTGGAGGTTCGGTATGGGTCATATAACTATTCATTAGAAGACTATACTATGCAGATGAGGTTGACAATAGTGTATCCCATTTATCCCCAGGGTGTGATGCAGATACCTGGAGTGTATGTGTGTAGTTAGCCGGGTGCAGGGCTCGAATATAGTTGACAGCATGGGAGGGGGGTCAGGCATACTGTATGTACATTGCAGAACTGTGCCTCGGGAGTGCTTCTGCCTTAGCACGCCTAAGCTAGGGATGTGTCTATACCTGCCTGGTAACATTGGGAGGGACAGCAGCAGTGGTGGGGTTGTCAGGGTGTACAGGCTGCACAAACAGGTGATGATCAGCACAATCAGCAGATGACATGGTCAGCCCACACCTGAACAGTACGGTAATGTGAGCAAGCATCATACACACTGGTTTCTTCCGCACTCTACACTACTGGTGTATACCTGTGGGGACATTTCACGACACAGTCCAACCAAATGAGAAGGGCTGCAGCAGGCAACATAGACTAACATGTGCAGGAGGCTGAGGGCAGTGAGGATGTGTATGCTGCCGAACATCCCTTACTGGGGTGACATAAGACTTTATAGACCCAGGGTGACTTACTAGGGGCTACATGAGCTGGGGATGGTGGATCACTATGTGGTGGACAGAGACCTCCTACAGCGGTTTGTTGACCTGTGCCTGCCACACCTGATACATCAAACAGGCCGAGGGAAACCCGTCACACTGGATACCACGGTATGTGTTGGACTGGGTATACTAGCCACAGGTACCTCACACAGCACAACTGGGGATATCATGGGGAACTCACAGGCATCTGTATCCAGAGTATTGTGCCAGTTCACAGATGCCATGTCAACACATGCTAGTGAGCATGTACATGTCCTCAACACACGTGATTAGTAGACCAGCAATATGCATTTCTTCAACCACATGGATGACTACCCTGGGGTACTGGGTGCTATAGCCTGCACACACATACGCATCAAAGCACCACCCGGTGAGCAGGGTAGGGCCTACAGTCACTGCAGGGGCATACCTTCCAACAGCTAGGCCATATGCGATGGCCAGAGAATTAGATTGAATGTGTGTGCTGTCTGCCCTGGAAGCTATGATGATTCCAATATATGGCTTCTGACACAGCTGTACCACACCTTTGCCAATATGGACATCCCCTACAGTGTCCTAGTGGGGGATGCTAGGTAACCACTGGTGTCGTGGCTGATGACACTCAGTAGCAATGCACACACACCTGAACACTCACACCATAATGAGGTGGATGCACAGGCAAGACATGTAATTGAGCATGTGTTTGGGATGCTCAGTTCACAGTTCTGGTATCCGGGCACATCCGGTGGAGCCCTGCAGTATTCACTAGCTACATGCACACAATTTGTTATAGTATTTGTTATGCTACACGTTCTGATCCTGCAGTAACAGTTGCTGCAGGAACTGCATGGGGCAGGGCCACATGGCCCAACACCACTGCCAAGGCCTGTACAGGCACAGTGTGACTTGGCGAAGGAACTACCTGAGCAGGGCCCAGTCGGTGAAAGGCTATGCACAGTATGACCTGCCCTTGGCAAAGAAGCAACACAAGGCATATGCACTGACACAGTAGGTACCCACGGATGTCCCCTCTCTGACCCGCACACAGTACAATGGATGCCAACCATGACACTACCTGTGCTCAGCCATGTATAGGAGGTGCACTGTGTGTATCCAACATAGGAAGCCCTCCAGCACTGTCTTCAGGTCCAGAACACCCCCAGGGTACATCTATCAACCTAAAAATTGGCAGTTGTATTAGAATGTGTATTTACCCATTGCTATGGTATGCATGTGAGCATACAAGAGATTTTGGTGGCCGACTGTTAGGGCAGCAGACAGTACACATCCATAGTGGCACCATGACATCTGTAGCACATATGGCGGTCACAATGGTAGCAAGTAGTACACAGGGTGTCCTAACACACTGCAGATTATGGGATGAACATCATGTGTGTCCGTACAACCCACACATGTTCCATGCAGCTGGACAGGTGTGGACCAATACAGACAAATGATATACAATGGCCTATGGATATTCCCAATGAATGACCCCAACCCCCAAAGACACACACAGACTATAGCAGGCCAGGCGGTTTGATGTAGGTTGTGAAAGCTAGGACGTCCAACACCACTGTGCTAGTATTTAACACTGGGATCTGATGTACACTGGTATCCCTCCAACCGGTAATTTAGGTAGGTCCACACACTGACATGGAGCACCTGGCATACCAGTACAGTGGCAGCAGATTTGTACAACTGTCAGCTGTGCCTCCCGTCCAACCTACTCATGTGAGAGTCATGTGCGCCACCCACAGTGCTGTGTAGGACTGTGGATGCGGTTGGATGTTCCCCCACGCTATGCAGACATGTAGCAACTGTCAATGCCACATGACCATTAGCTACCCTGCAAACACAGCATGACACCTCTCTGTGTAGAACAGAGGGGTCGGCAACACAATACTGACTATCTGGACATGTGACACATGCGATACAATTGTCCATACTTGGCGTGCTCACACATATGACGATATGAAGGTAATGTCAGTCGACAACATGCATAACAGTCATACTGGGCATGCTCACACACTGACACACGACGGCCAGGCATGCATACACCAGTGGTCTGGACATATCTGCCAGTACATTGCTATACTGTTGGATGACTGTGCTGCATGGTGTATTAATGTGGTCTGTGTCTGTACATATGCCATGGTCTATTGTTAATTCACATGAGCTATGTGCACAGGGTACTGCTACCAACACGTGAATAGGGCAGTTCTTTGTTTGCGGACAGACCAACGCCTTTGGATAGGGACTGGGTAAGGCACATTCCAGCAGGTGGTAGCAGTTGTGCATGGGTTTGCACAGTGTTAAGCACTGCTGATCTCTGGTTACAGCACCTTTTACCCATTTAGACTCCACATTTCTTTGACAGTGCACTACTAGCATACTGGTAGACAAAACACGCTTTCAGCCGCTCGCTCACCAAATTTTTTGCTTACATTTGTCACTCATGCTAGGTGTGTGCGATTCCATGTGATGCATATTACATCAGACTACATGACTACAGTATTGGGTATGTCTAACCATTTGGTGATGGCAGGCTTTCGACTGTACGGACTCGGCGGCCTGTCCAGTGATGTAATCATATTATATGCGTGTTCCTCATATGATCTGCTCCCATCTGCCTGATACATGGGAACCGATACTCTGGAATGTTGACATGTGAATATGATTTTGTTAACGCAGCTGTCTGGAGAGTCATGCTACGCGCGCGCATACCCTGCACTATGCACGTTTTCCACCTTTCAGATTGCACAACGGGAGACTGTAGGAATAACACCTTTCCCACTTTGCATGGGACAATCCCTCATTAGGCATATGTCATGTGACGATACTCTAGCCATTGCAACTGTCCTGATTAGGGGACATTCTCATATTCTACATGTCTGTAGTGGTTGCTTGTTACAGGTCTTGTAGCCGCCTGACAAGTTGATATGTTATAGCATATGCTTATTAGCATAAGCAACTTTACAGCTGCTAGACTAAAACGCTTTGATTTGTGCTGATAGTAATATATTGCTGTACTATATGCATGGCTGTAGGTATGTTCTGCCCTGAGTGCGTCAGACAGCTTTCTGCAGAGCAGGTCCCACTCTGGTCATTCAGAATGGTGGCAGCCCTATAGATCCTATATGTAGAGCTATCAAATGTGTCAAAGGCAACACATACCCACAGCCAGTTGTGAAACGAAGCTACTTCCACCGGTTTGTATCACGTTAAGGTTATTCTTGTAGCATTATAATTGCTAATACTGTTTTCCTATTACATGTAGCTGTTTCTGATGCGAAACAAATTAATTTCTGACACCACTACACACAATATGGCCTCCTTTCCCAAACTCACAGACCATGTGCCATAACATTCATTTTGCAGGACTTTCTAACGCTTGCCCAGGCCGATTGTGTCACTCAAAGGCGTCGCCTGGTGTGGAACCTCATCTATTATGCTATCATCTACCTGAGGTGGTCATCAAATTATGCACTTTCCGTCACTTACAGACCTCACATACCAATAGGGGAGAATTAACACTGTATCAGGAACACTGCATAACACCCTGTGGGACACATTTAGACGATTGGTTCTATTAACCAGACACATTGACAGTCACAGAGCATATGTATTCATTCACGTTTGTCAAGGTACATGCCGTTTATGACTCATACATGTCATCTGTCACCAATATTTACCTGTATTCATACCCTGTCCCACCTAATATCACTAGTTCTGGAAGTGTTTATTTGGACTCTGTTACATTTGATTCATAACTATGGACGTCCATGCTAATCGGGTACATGGCACTGATTTGGTATCTATGAATTCCCCTCGATGGTTTACAAAATATCCGGTAGATGTCCTCTTCAGGTTTGGGACATATAGGCATCTGCTATACCCACATAGGAATATTAATGACTTCCACTGGGCGGGCCTACTACATCTCTGCCAACCAGCACCTGCACACTTAAGCCCATTATTGCATACCCATGGTCCACCTACCTGGCACCCCTCTACAGCACTCATGACATATACTTACCTGTAGAGAGCAGCTGGAATTATGAGCACACCATCTTTCGGGACCACATATGCGTGCGTTTTGTCAACCCATGTATTATCACACTTGCACAACCCTACTGTTCCATGTACACCACTACATCTTGCTTTGCATCGATGACAACAGGTTGACACATACTGACTTTCCCGAGGTCCATAAAGGAACTGCCACTATCCATGTTTAAAGTGTAGACCCTGCAGATCTCTCCCACTGCTACTTTCCTGCCGGTGTTTTGGACAGCAGCAGTGTAGTAATCTTCATTGCCTGTCTGTTATTGTCTGACCCGGCCCTTTCTGGAGCAGTGTGGGGAATTACAACTGGCGTTTATTTATTGGACCTCCCAGTCACATATCACCGGGCTGTATATATGCATTGCAGATTGATTGCTTTTAATAAAGTAACCTACTTATGTACATGTGTATATCTACAATGACATATTTGTTTTGTGTGTATATGTATATATCAATACCTGTTGTTTGTGTATATATATCTATCTATATATATCTGTAGTATATCTTTGTGTGTGTGTGTATATATATATATAACTGTATAAATATATATGTGTATATAAATATATATATATATATATATATATATATATATATATATACATCCACGTGTTTCCCTACACATTTGACTATTTCATTCATTTATAGATACAATGAATATTATTCTGGACATCAGTTGCCATAAATTCACTTCACAGGTAATGTAATAATCCTGTCAAACAGATGTGACAGTTGGTTGAGATACATGCATATGTTAATGGACCTCATATGCTACTCGTTGACTAGTTTCTACAAGTGACAGGGACAAGGCTTCATGACAAATCAGGGACAGTCCACGGACACTTTTACCATATTACTACTATTAACTTCGAACATGTTGACAGATTCATTATTACTACTAATTTTCTGCAGTTAAATGCATCTATTACTCTTGTTGGTTGTAAGTAGTCATTCTCATTCAGCACACCTTTCCTCCAAAGGTCACTTTAAGCTTCCTGTGAGTGATTAAGAGGCTGGCCAGTTATTGTCACGAATGCTCTGACCATTGGTAGAGTTGACACATTAATCATATGTACCAGGTTGGGATATATTCTGCAAGGGACACCAGATTGTTTGAGCCAACACATACCATAATCGGTCGAGTTTAGAACTGATTCATCAGTTTCCTAGCTGTGAGCCTGCTTACCTTTTAGCACTTTGAAGTTGTTAGTCCTGTTTCTTGGTCATGCAATTATGTATTTTCTATCCTGACATGACTGCTTTGGAAGCTGGCGGCTGGTACATGCAAGTATGGTACATAGTTATTTCCTACAATCCTGGGACATTTGGCATTGTATCCATTGTTGGTCAGGACACACTATACCCGCACAGATAACTGTCCTTCACACAGTGGATCAGGGGGAGTATCCACTGTTTCACATCAGTGCCTTCATCACCGGCCTTTTTCATGGCTGCCACTATCGCTTGAATGTATGTGCAATATATTCTCTTCAGATTATTAGAGTAACGGGACCGCGTCGCGTTACTGAGGCTTAGGTGTTTGAATTCCCTGGGTAGTAGGTTTCTTGCATGACCATCTAGAGCTGGACAGTCTCGTGCACCACTACTACACATTCCAAACTTGTGTCCAGATGTCTGCAGGAATTTGGGACATACGATGATGTGATACCCATTCTGAAAATGTTTACACAGGTTACTTATCCCATGATGGATATCAAAGATTTAACAAGACCCGATACCAACCATTCTTCTGGTACGTTGAGAGAATGTGCTGGGGTTTTACATGCAAGGGATACATAGTTTGCGAAATCCTGGAAACGCTGCACCTAGGGTGACACTACCTACTACGTAGCGGTAGTGGTGGCTATGGTGTAGTGATGGCCAATGTGCCAGAACTAAGTAGAGCCAAAGTATGGCTGGATTTGAGTGGACGTTGTTGTTGATTCAGGCAATATGGGGGCAGGTTGTGTGCTGTGGAGGGGATGCAGAATTCAGTCAATTATGCATCCAGGTGTGTTGCATTTGATTTGGCCAGTTCCGTGATCGGGACCAATCTCGTGGGTATGTCGCTGGTGACATTTCTGTACATTTGTGCTAAGCACATTTTAATATTCAGCATGTTTGTGGGATTGTGAATTTCACTACAGTATTATGGCCTGTCTGGTTGTATTGCAGATGTGTACGTACATGTTCTTTGTGTTTCTTGCACGCATTTCACTAGCTGCTTCCTCATACACCTCCAGTTTCACCTGCGTTTGCGCTACGACACAGTCTAAGCCTTTGAGGATTATACCATTACCCATCCCCCCACACATATTCCTGACACTCCATCCATGGCACTGCTTTGGTTGATGGCCTTGAAGGCGCGGTCAAGGTAACACATTGCATACACACTACATATGTAGAGGTACTGCTGTATGGTTAGTAATGGACCTACCCTGGCATGTTTTACACATGCTATACATCGCATACATAGGTACTGCGCCCATACTTAACCGCTTTTCATGACATAGGATTTGGGTACCGGGTAATACCCGGTCCAACTGTCGATTACATCCCACAACTGGCTTCTGACGGGTTGCAGATGTCGCGGATTTATGGCCGACTGTTCTGATCATTGGTAGGAGATACAGCCACCACCTTTTCCTATGTCCGGGAATTTGGACCGCCTTCAGACACATATCCAATTGTACTTTCGAAATAACCGCGTGCACCCACAGTAAGCGTTACGGATGTGCTATTTCCTTTAAGCCTACCGTATGCAGCCTTATTGTTTGTAGCAGTTTATGCTCCTTCTTTTTCGTTTACATGCTTATTCTATTTCCTGCCACATGTGGTATGTTAAATCGGGACAACCACCTATTGTAATGTGACCATTACATGCATTGTGGGGATATAATTCTGTCATACGATGCGCTAGATATTTTACATTTATCATTTGTTTTGGTATTTATGGACACATCTGCCCAGTTGTGTACTCTCCCTCACAATATGGGGTCGGCTGGTGACCCTGACCATTGGAGCTGGACATACCTATTGGCGATTGCTCTAGCATGATCATTTCCTTCCACTTGGTATAACTATCTGCACTGTGTTGGACTACCGCACATGGTTTTCAATGTCAATTGTTAAATACCGGATAGGGACTCCGTTATTCCCTACCATGCATTTGTGTTTGCTTCTTCATTTTGTCGTTCCACAGGAACTGTCTTGCTTGCTTTGCATATGTTTCAGTATCCACGAACACTGACAGATGTGATTACTGGCCCAACGCAAATTGTTATATGCAAGCATTTTAGGTTCCTGCATGCGGTAAGCCAGCTGGCATTTCCACACACCTCAGCCCTTTTCGCCTCGCTTTCCAACGTGCAGCTGTGGCAGCGCTTCTTTAAAACCATAAAA
>NW_025050456.1:2500-12993 GCF_019279795.1 Protopterus annectens
GAGTGTTTCAAGTGTTGCCTGTGCAGAAATATCTGGCCATTACCTGCATGACCCCCACAACACACACACATGCAACATATGGCAGAAGTAGTATAGCAGTACACATGGGGTTCATAGGTTCATACACTAGGCTATTTTTGCCCTAGGGCATTGATAAGCCTAGCCAGAATGTGTTTGTCTTTTTGCCACCCAATTAAAATTTATTTTGCTATGCCCTTTTCGAGGTTAGTATACTGTGCCTCTGTCTAACATTGACATAGAAGTGATAATCGGGGTACAACTATTCGATCTCCCATCCACTCATCCAGATTCCTATGGAAGAGAGACAATGAGGGACTCTCGCTAACCTGTACTGTGAGATCATTACACAGTGAAGGGAGCCTCTGGGTTATGAATCTGTCCCTCCAGCATGTCCTATTTATTCCAGTGCTAAGGTTCAGGTCTCTTGGCGTGTGGCTGTATGGGAGGTTTTGATTTCCTGAGGTGCAGCGTATGTCCATTACTTCTGGGTTGGACATGGCTGTATACCAGTCGAGCACAGATTGCCTCTGAACAGGCAGTATGCCACTGAGTCCAGCTGGATTTTCTTTAACCGGGCAGCATATGGCATCTGTTTGAGCCCTTTGATCCTCTTGATGAGGTACTGTTGGGGTTTTTCCAGTTGCTGTAGGTGTCTGGTTAGGTACATCCTAAAAAGTGCGCATTGTACTCAATTATAGGCCTGATGATGGATGAGTAAAGAGGCACAATGACCTCCCCTGATGTACATGTGAATCCCTTCATGATTAGCTGGGCTATATAACATGTTTTGCAATCCACTTTGGCCATGTGGTTGTCAAATGCCAGATTGCTATCAAGTTTGTTCCCCAGGTCCCCAATTACTTCTTCTGTACTTAATGGCTTAACACCTATGTGGTACTTTGCCACCAGTGTGGAGTGTGTGGGTATCTTTGATGAATATTGACATTACTCCCTCCTTTTTGTTGTTTGGTCCAAGTGTTGGGGCCGACAAGAATGGTAACAGGTATAACCTGGTAGTGCTGGTGTGCTCTTGAAACCTGAACCAGGTTTCTGTTACTGCACAGATATCGATGTCCATAATGCTAAGTAGAGTTTTGAGTGTGTGTGTATCTTGAGGTTTAGACTTCTGGCGTTGAGTAGCATTACTCTTAGTTCCTCATCCTTTGTGATACCTATGGATGTGGGCTTGCCTTATGAGCCTTGCCTAATAAAGGCACTATGGGTGTAGCAAGAGCCTTTGCCGTAAATCCAAAAGCCCAGGGGTGACAGGTGCAAGCTGTCCCTAATAAAGCATTGTGGCTTGTACAGCATATCATCCCAAGCTGACAGGCATTGGATCACCTTTGAATGACACCAGTACTTCAGTCAATTGTTGAAAGTGATCATCTTGCCTTGATATTGTGGCATCATTCTTGGTGAGGGTAAGATGCTACTCAAGGTCAGGGTCATACTGTCTTGGGCTACATGCTCAGAGAGCTCCTTTCTGTCTCTTTTCATGTAGTCCAGGCAGGTATGTGTCAGGTCATTCACACCAGCATGGACAATGAGTGAGTCATATTTGTACTTGCCTTGGAGTGACTTGAGTGCTTGTGTTATGTGGCGGGTCAGAGTGCCCGACAGGCTGCTCCCACTGTGACCCTCTCCTCATTCAGCTTCTGATGAGCGTGGCGTCAGTGTGCCTGATGATAGGAAGTCACCTATTACAAGTGTATGAGGTGTGTTGTTTACTGTTAAGGGCTGTGAGTGTTCAGCACATTGGCTTTGTGAGATATGTGTTGCATGTGTTTTGTTTTGGGGTGTATGATTTGCTTGGGTGTCTGCTTTGGGAGGTCTCTGCTGCTTAGGCAGTTCTTTTCATTTTGGAGCCTCTGAGTATGTTTTGTGTGATTGTGTGTAATTGTTTTTGCTGTTGTGGTAGGTCTATGTGAGACTGGAATTGTAGTGAGTGTGGTTTCCTTCTCCTCCTGACTGGTTATGGCAGTGAGTAGAGAGAGCCTAGCCTCCAGTTTGGTATATGGGTTGCATCACTCACATGTGTTTGAATTGTTGTTAGGGAGGAGGGTTGTCTGTGTACATGAGGCTGTTATAACATTACCTCTGGATTACCACACTCACCAGCTGGACTGGAGAGGAGATTGACAACTGACCTTTGGACACGCTAGAATACTATTGTGAATTCCGTAATAATTGAAAACAAGGTCCAGTGGGGGAGTGTGGGTGTACTGATATTAATTTCTACTGCTGACTGATATAATAGCTTCATTGAGCAAGTGCCAGGTAACTTAAGTGCAATGTGTTACAATTAACTAAATGCAAAAATGACAAGCAGTCACTTTCTTTCAAGTGTAACAAGGAAATAAGTACAGTAAGCAATGCAGATATCAGTAGTGATTCACAGAAGTGCTGGAGAAGCTGTGTATTATGTGGAATTAGCTGCACCAGTGAAATAACAAGCTAACAAATAACAAGCATATAAACAAAGCTAGATTCAGAAGGCTTGGATGTAGTGTATGCTACAGCAAACAAGGTGTACCAATGTCAGTAAGATACAGTTCAAATATGCAGGGCACTATAAACCTTAAACCAGAAGTTCTCCAGCGCTATGAATGGCAGAGTACAGCCTATTCTCACACAAGAGTGCAGACCACAAACCTTGTTAATGTTAAGAATAACTGGCCTGAAGCCCAACTGCTTATACCAGAGCTAATACACTTGGGCACTGGGCTCTCAATCAGCAGTTCCCAACTTAGAAGGATGAAAGCTACCTGTCCTGCCACCACAGTGCTTGCCACAAACCTTCCTAATGTAAAACAACTGGTCTGAAGGCCAAGTGCTTAATCCAAAAGACTTAGAATGATAGCTACACTTTAATCAAGTTACAACCAAGCAGTAATAACTACAATTTAATACTTTATGTATAGAATGTGTACCATATATTGCTGACATACTCTGCTGATAACCTGTTTGTGTACTTTTCCAGGGGAATATGGCTCCAAAAAGGAACCCTGCATACTCTGCTGCAGAGGATGAAGTGATCCACCAGAGCCTGGTGCGTGACTATGACATCCTGTTTTCACGCACCACCCAGAATCAACAGGAGAGAGGTCTGCACTGTGGCAAAAACCTTGTCAGCAGGATAAATGATGTTGGCATGCATGATAGGACATATATGAGCAGGTGAGACATCACTCCAGTGATTTGATTAGAAATGGTCCGGCCAACGCGAGGCTGCAGATATCCGCAGGCAACAGGTTGCCACAGGTGGGGGGGGTGGCCACACAATTCCCCCTCACCAGACAGGAGGGGCTACTGCTAAGTGTCATGGATCCAGCCCCAGAACAACAACAGCATCAGACTTGCATCCTGATGGAGGTTGGATCCACACAGCAACTTTCAAGACACTGAGGGTGCAGGTAAGATGCCATATGTACATATGACTGTTCTGTACACTGTTACTTCATGTATGCATAAGGTGTGCACGTGGTATGTATCTGTCATCATGATATGTAATTGTGCATGTGTGATACTGGCATTATGAGCAGCTGATGTGTATAAAGGGAACTGGTGTACTACTGTACTGCTTATCATATGCAAAAACAATGGCACACTTGTGCCCACTGACATTACTTTCTTCATATTTCCTGGTCCCTCCCATCTAGCAACGAGGCAGGCCATACATGCTGGTGAGTGTGTTTATCATTACCTGAAAAACTATTTCTAATACTAGTAAGAGTAGTGTAACTCAAAGTAGTATACATGCTGGTGAGTGTGTTTAATAATACCTGCAATACTCAGAGTTAATACTAACGTAAGAGTAGTGTAACTCAGTACTGATGTGTGTGTGTACTGTGTGGGGTGTGCATGTGTGCAAATGTGCCTGTGCCCATGTGGGCATGTGTGTGTGTGTCCATGAGTGCATGTGTCCATTTCTGAATGTGTGCATTTGTATGTGAAGTGCATCACCGTGAAAATATGTCTTGAGACTGTAATCTGTGTTCCCTGTTTTCCTCCCCAGTAGAGTTCTGGTGCTGCCTCTGGTGACCTGCAGCAGGGGAACCTGAATCTTGTGCCCAGGTACTGGTGATGAGGAAATGTCTATAATGGTGCAGGAAGGTGTGTCTGGGTCCGCCATTGGTCAGCCAATTGACAGTACACAGCTGTCAACCCCTTCAATCGCGCGACAGTCATCCTGCCGTTACATCCTTTGTCACCATTGTCCCTAGGTGATGGCAGTATGCATTGGGCATAGATCAGAGGTAATGTGGTACCTGTGGTACATGCATCCCCACAAAGCAGCCATGAGCAGGGTCCTCCAATGGTACCCATGCATGAATAGTAAGCCCATGGGTTCTCGTGGGGGAATCCATGGCGTACGATTGCCTCTGGCCCGACATGCCCAAGGGTATGTCAACCTCCACTATGTTTCTCGGACTGTTATGCAGGCACAGGCGTATGGAAGGTACACCAGACGGGGTCTGGGGAGCTGACAGCATGTGCGCACAGCCATGACAGATGCATATGTGACATTGCGAATGCTATTCGTAATTTCACAGATGTCATTGACAGACATTGTGGGGACATACAACAGCTGCTCCACAACCAGATGTCCATGGGCCAGGGCGATGGTGTGCGTTGCAGCGTCGATGTGGCCATATGCGGCAACAGCACCAGCTGGCAGTCACCTCTTTCACGGACAACAACAGGCCCACTCACGCACCTCAAGTGCCAGCAGCAGCCCAGCAATGCTGGGTTAGTGCTGTCATCAGGAATTTTCCCCCAGGAGACCACGTGCGTGGCTCTGGACAGTCCCAACAGGAACTATGTCAGTCAGCACACACCCGCTTCCGATGACAGTACCCAGTCTGGGTTAGTACCGGATATGGTCCGTAGCACCCCTGCCAGGCACAGGTACCTTGTCCGTGCCCACAGACACTGATCTGGATGACCTGACAGGTGCAGTCTGTGGTGGCCGGCTGTCCACAAAACCCTGTACATGGCAGCCATTATGTGGGACTGTGTGCGTGCTTACACACATGCAGAAATTTAACACCTAGGGCAAACACATACACACACACACTGCACCAACACTGGTCCACCCTCTACTGCTGCCCCTCACAAACACACATACACACACATGTCAATTGGTGGTACCAGTTGCTGGCTTGGGCATACCTAGCCCACACCCTGTGCATATGATGACACTGTGCCACCTCCTGCATGCTACAACATCAGTGCAGGAAAGGTAAACACGTTGCTGATGCACAGGGTGACTACATAGATATGTATAAGTAGCAACATGTTGGTAACTGTTCACTGTGTATATACCAGCATTCCTGCTGCAGTAACTGTATAAATGTCCTGAATTGTTATCTGCACCCATACTACTTACCAAAGTGTACCAGCTGCACACCATCACATGCTACCATTGACTATGGAATGTGCATCATGTGCTGTATTGTAGATTCAGCTATATGTATCTGTTCTGTCACACATGCATTTACACACACCCTGCTACCCCCACACATGCACACGCTCACCTGCCATTTCCATTATTTATTACCCTACATGAGTAGCTGTCAATACATGACAGGTACACATTTGAAAAGTGCACTATTTGGATTACTACCGATTCCCTCTTCTCTACCTGTACTCACAGGGTGCAGGCAACCTCATTAGTTTAAAAGTGTAATGTGCATCAGGTACTGTGGTTCCCTGATTGCCACATCCAACATGTTTTCTATACGGAAATGCACACACAGAAACATCCCACATCCACACACTTGCCACATTCAGGTTTCAAAACACTATCTAGGTATGTTCTGGTACATATGCGTGTTACAGTAGCATGTAGCACTATACTGAGTACTGGCAGTTGTCTGTTATCATGTCGTTTGTATAGGGTGCTGTCAACATCACTGTTTGTTAAGGGAAATGTGCACAGTTGTTAATAGGGGCATTTCCCGCACACACATAGATGTGTTTGAGGTTTGCATATGTGGGGGATCCAGTACTCCAGTGTGATTAGTATATGGTTCGATTGCAACAATGAGGGATATACTTCAAGTGGTGAGCATTTTGTACTCATGTTTGTGATGATCAGGTCTAGTATATTTTCCCCACTTGTGGGAATGTTGACTACTTGTTCCATAGCTAAAGAGTTTCTGAACTATAGGAACCCTAGAGCTTGGGTATTGTGGCTTGAGTAATGTTCACAGTCTATGTTTGGGTAGTTGAAGTCACCCAGTATGATGGTGTTTGCAGAGAAATCTATACTCTCCTGTGTCGTCATGAAGGCTGTGTGGGATTCCTGAGTTTGAGAGGGTGATGTAAGAGCTCCTCTGTGTCTCTTTCCATGTGGTCCAGGGAGGTACGTCTCAGGTTGTTCACACCAGCATGGACAATGACTGCCTCATACTTGTACTTGCTGTGGAGTGACCTGAGTGCTTGTGTTATGTAGCAAAACAACCAAGCAGAGAGCGAATGTAGACAAACCAACACAGAGACTGGAAAAAGCTGCAACACTTTATTCTGGTACCTCGGCTAAATGCCTTCAAAGGAATAAATGCATTAGTGCAGGTTGCACCTTATATATTTTTTAAAAGATCAATTAATGTAATTAACAAACACCTTGATTGACCCAAAAGATTTAAAGAGACAAAAGCTGTATAAACACATGCTGTAGAAAATACAAAATTTATATACCAAATTCTGTACATAAATGCATGAAATAACAAATTCTAATATACAACATCTGATACTACATATAATCATTCACCCAGAAAAAGTTTTAAATAGATAATATGAAATTAAATTGTGAGATTAACTTCCAAATTCATGCCCCTGGGTTTTAAAGTGCTGAATTTCAAAATGAATCTGCTTTCCAATTTTAACAAACTTTGTAGAAAATTTCCATTATGTGAAATTCTGGCTTGTGCCAGAGCACAAAAAAAATAATGAATCAGAAATACCATTGTGAACTAGATTAAAAATGTTGAGAAACTGGGCTATCATTTCTGACATTTCATGCGAATGTCACCTAAATGTTCTAAAATACGGCAATTTTTAGCTGCCCTTTAGTCTGACCAATATAAATTTAGGAGGAAATACAATCACACCCAATCAAATACACTACAATCAAGCATGATTTGCAATTGAAAAAATTATGTGCAGTGTATTTGACCTCGATAATAGAGACTGTCTGTTAAATTCCTTACCCTTGAACAAACCTTGCATGTTCCACATTTAAACATGCCAAAAGGTAAGTTGTTAATGCTGCCGGACCTGCCACACATTGTGACTTTATGTTTCAAAATTTCCTTGAGGTTGGCATATCTACCATAAGAAAAAGAAACATGTTCCGGAAACATGTGACCAATCTCTTCATTGTTGCAAACAATGGGCCACAAGAAATCAACAATATTCTTTAACCTCACAGAGAAAGGGGAAAATTTAGTAACAAAAAACAATCTATCCATGTCTGTACAGGCAACCTCATCATCTCTAGATTTAGCAACATAAACTTTGCCAAAATTGTGGCCTTTTCTATTTGAATTAAGTAATCTGTCTAAACTCTTGCTAATTAAACTTTCAGAATATCCCCTCACTGACAACCTTTTCCTTACATTTTCAAATTCCACATTCCAAGCACTCCTCTCAGAAGTATGCTCACTAACACGTTTAAATTCCCCAAAGGGGAGTGCTTCAATTAGGTGAACCGGATGTGCACTAGTGGCATATAGGAAATTGTTGGAAGCTGTACATTTCTTGTAGGGCCTAAATTGTACTTTTCCTTCATTATTTACATATAATAATATGTCCAAGAATTGAATCTCAAACTCATTTAAACTATATGTAAATTCCAAACCGAACCTATTCTGATGCAATTTGGAAATAAATTCCTCAAATTCCAACTTATTGCCCTTACATATGAAAATTAGGTCGTCTATGTATCTATAATAAGACACAACTTTGTCTGAAAAAAAAAATCAAGAGTATATAAGAAACTGGTCTCAAAGTAAGACATGAATAAGATTGCGTGAAGTTGGGGCAAATTGGCCCCCATTGCAGTCCTCCCTCTGGAGAAAAAATTTTTTCTCAAAGGTAAAAGGGTAATTCAGTGAGTCCAAAAGAGCAAACTCCAACAGTAAAATAAGATAGGTAGTTAAGTGGTGGGACCGTCCACCCAAAATTTTAGCAATTGCTTCCAGACCAAACTTGGTCTCAATGCTGGTATAAAGGGCCTTAACGTCCACTGTAGCCCAGTAAAAATTATCTTCCTACATTAAATTACGCACTAGGTCACAATATTGGTTAGTATTGCTGATATGAGAACCCACATTCTTAAGTTCTTTTTTCAAAATATTATCTAAGAATATTCCCACATTTTCCAAGAAACCCCCACAACAGGACACAATGGGACGACCCGGTGGGTCCTGTAAATTTTTATGTAATTTTGGGAGAGTGTAAAATGTAGGGTCCCTAGGATCATTTATGTGTAAACTTTTCACATCCCTTCTGCTGAAAAAACCAAGCCTTTCACCCCTTTCTAACAGGTCTAACAATTCCAAGTTAAATTCAGCAACAGGATTGGCGGGTAACTCAAAATATACTTTCTCATTGCACAAAAGATCAAAGTTCATTTTTAAAAAATGACATTTGTCCATTATGACCCAGTTGCCACCCTTATCCGCAATGCAAAACTTGAATTCATCAGAAACTGCCTTCATCTGCTTTAATGACAACCATTCCTGCTTAGTAAGGTTAAATTCAATAAATTGTTTAGAAAAAAGTAGATATTCAGTTTCAACTTTTTTACATAAAACACTCTCACAAAAAAGACCCTTAGGGCAGCTAGCGAGCTTTTAGGAGGACAAAAAGAGACATATTATTGTGGGCAAAGCGAGGGCATGTAGTAAATTTGCCATAACCCGTGAAAAAACGTTCATTACACTCAGAGATTGTGTCACAAACAGAACTAACTTCCTCAACAGTGCATGATTCAAAGGAAGCACTGGTATCATCCTGAAATTCATATACAGACAGGTCCATTAAGGGATCCTCTGTAATTAACGAATACTCAGTGCTGACTAAATTGTTAATGTCAACATCACTATCATCTGAAACATTTAAGTTATTGTCATTGTTAACATTCAACACAGAATTTAAATTTGGCACGTTATCAAAAGCGCATTTTTGACTCAAAGAATACCCTTAAATACAGAGTTTTCGACAAAACCGCTTAACGTCCAATAACAAATCTGAAAAGAGCAGAGCACTCTAGTTGGCACAAATTTTACTGCCTTTTAACAATACCTTTTGCATATCAGAAGTAATGTTGAAACTGCTTAAGATTCCGCAATTTGTTTATAATTACCAAAACTATAAGTCCCAGAAACAGTGTTAAGTCCTTTTGAAGTACAGTTCAAGCCCAGCAAAGGAACTCCACCTAATATCTTGGTTCCGACCTTTTTGTCGCGACTTCCGTTTGGCCCCCTGTCAGTTCCATCTTCCTTGATCTTCTGTATCTGAAGCTGCACTTCCAACTTCAGTGCTGTTAATACTTTCAAAAGAAACACTTTTCTTGCTTGTAGTTGTATCCAGAAGATGAGACTGGCGGTCTGGGCGACAGCTCGTGAGCCACGCGAACTGCGTGAACTTCCTTCACCTCCTTCATTTGGAAGGTACCATTCTTGGCTTTAGTTGCCAAGAATAAATGAGATTTTACTAAAATCATTCACATCTCTACTGAGTTCTTTTCTTTCTTGCGATTACTTCACTTTCTATTTTAGTAACTAACCGTTGATACCTTTAATTGCTGGTAAAAATGTGGTATCTAGTACTCAGCAGCTAACGGCCTCCCCTTCAACTATTTGGGTTTGGATTATACCCAAGCTTCTCCGTTCACGATTGATGAGAATCTTTAACCAATTTAGAGAACACTGTGGTGACACGCTTTCCTCCTCTAAAAATTTTCATCTTCGGCAAATTTAAAGGCAGGTAGCTTCATCAATTCTCAAGCCCCTAGATTGTATAGAAAGTTCCACATATTATTTCTCTAATGAAAACAAGTCATAAAATAAAAAGTCTCTTTTGTTCTTCTTAACTTTCCCGAATTCATCAAACTTCTTATCTAAAAGAAATATTACCGAATACAGTCCACTTCGATCAAATTGTGCTAACTTGCATTCCTTTCTTTTGCTAAGTTGGCGAACAGAAAACCACTTCCATTCGAATTTGACATGATAGAAGAAAAATTCCACAGTCTCTGCAAAGGCGGAACCAACGAAACAACCAAGCGAGGCAGCGAATGTAGACAAACCAACGCACAGAGACTGGAAAAAGCTGCAACACTTGTTCTGGTACCTCGTACAAATGCCTTCAGGAATAAATGCATTAGTGCATTTATTCCGGAAAACCCAAAAATTTTTTAATTTAAATCTTTTATGTGGAAATTTTATCACCCCACAGGGTAA
>NW_025050457.1:0-11960 GCF_019279795.1 Protopterus annectens
GTGTAGGCTGTTGGGAATTGTGCAGTTATTAGTAGCATATTACAGGAGTCTATGACTTCCCATTGGTATATTGTGCAGTCGTGTACACATAATCAGATTGGTTTAAGGCTATGGAGAAGTGTTGTGAAATGAACTGTGAGGAGGTTGGCGTATATATCAATACTGTAGTTCATGCTTAGTATTCCCTTTTAGGGAAAAAAGATCTGTACTCAAAGAAGGATTGATGTACTGCATGCCGGACACAATTATTAATGTAATGCTGTTAACAAATTACCTCTGCCTGGCAATAGAGATTATCCAAGCATACTACGTGTCTATTTGCATATGAAATTAATCCAGTAGTAGTACACTGCAGCCTTCTCAGCCCCAATTGCCTTCAACTAATACAGTATGTTTGTTTACTGATTTCCACTTGTACTATTTTTTCAGGTTAAAACCATGGAAAACAATAAGAAGAGTGGCATTAATCTTTACAGACACCGGTGCTTTCAGGACTACACAGGGACAAACACAACCTACAATGTCAGGGAGGCAGGGGGTGAGTTACAGCAAAATAGGAGAGTCAGTTCTCTTGGACCAAGGCCTGCATCCCCCGGACAGAATCCCAAGAACAACATGGTCTTACTTTACAGGTAGTGCATCGAACTAGTGAGAAGCTGACACACAAGTTATGCAATGAGTCATAGAATTAGCTGTATGTAGCCATACTATGGGGAAAGTAAGTCTTATGTTCATTATAACTGTTATCATATGATGGTTGAGGTGCTGCATCCATTGCATTGTAGTAAATTGCTGGGGGTGTGTTGTGTGGTTGTGCATGGGCGTGCCTTGCTTTTCTGAGTTTCTTCCATGGGTGTAATCAACTGATCATTGCATTTACTCGAGATGAGATATCTGCTGACAGTGAGGAACATAGTTATGGAGAGGGATCACGATATTAAATTTCTTAACACACGGTGATACTATTTCAAAATGAATATACTACACTTATGATTAAAAAAAAAACCCAGAGACGATCTCAGAATATTACAATGATGCTATTATTTATGATGGACTGACATCTTTGCTACAACTGCTTAAATCTCCTTGCCTTAGGCAAGTGTGAAACTGTTGTAGTCCACAATATGTCTTAGTACCTCCAGCTAGTTAATTTTGGTACTTTCAAGGAATCCTGAGGAACAAAATGAACGAAAATCTTAAAACGTCAATGGAAGTTTGACAAAGCATAGGGTGTTAGATCGTGTAAGGATTGCCGAATAAGCTAACTGCAGTGCGGTTGAAGCGTATTGGTGACTGTACCATGTCAGTACAATACTAGGGTACTGGCGTAAATTACGATGAGGCAACAAACAGGTAGAAAGTTTGCCACAAGGGGCATCATGGTAGTATGTGTAGACAGCCTCTGAAGGTAGTAGATTAGCGACATGAAAGGTGCACCTTGGAAATCAATGCCATGGATGAGGGTACTTGGATTATATCTATTGACAACCACAGTAACAGTTAAAGAGAGCAATGTAATATTGTATAATAAGCTTTAGCATTAATCATATAATGAGCAGTGTAAGTGTTTTGGCCATAGTTGCATGCACAGGTTTAATTAGTACATTCCTTTTGAGATGGATCTGAGTGCTTATTCTGGTGCACTTACAGGCAAAATTAACAGGCTTTCCCAGGAGCGCATCGTCAGCTGTTCACTTTATTATTGCAGAATGTAATCCTCAACTAGTACAGGACATTCCGGATGAGGATGAGGCCATTAACATCTGACATGATGATCAACGTAATTCCGAACTACCTCCCCCATGGTGCCTGTGCCATTGCTGTAGGAGTATGCCGACTTCTAGAGAGAGTCTGTTGTGGGAATGGGCCCACAAACTGTTTTGTCATTAATTCGATGAAATGCGTGGTGATTACAACAGTATGTGGTTGATTGGCCATGAGCATTTACAGTTAATTTGATTGTATGTAGTGCAGACCTTGTCACAGGAGTTACTTTGTAGCATTACATGCCAGCTAATTTGCCATTCTCTGATCAGGTGTGCTTTTTATTTCTAGTACTAACTTACAAATGCACTTGCTAGCTTTCATTTCTTTCAAGTTGTAGGTGTTAGCCTCAGAAATGCATAGTTTTTGAACTTTTCCTTATATATATATCTGAATGTGCCTTTGCATATTTGACTATAGCTTCTGATCCAGATAATTGGTTTGTACTTTAATACTTCAAAAAGATTGCAAAAGACATGAAAATGTGGCAGTTAAATGCGATGCACACATCACCAGTTGTTACAAATGGAAGATGTGATACTGACAGTGCTGATGAACTTAGATTATTATATTTTTCTCTCTGGAAATGAGTGAAATTGTAATACATCAAAGGTGTGCTAAGTGTTGCGGATGCCTACAGGTGGTCAATTTGGTCTCGCGAAACTGATGAAAACCCGGTGACGGGCATGCTTCATATCGGCAGTTCACGGTCTGGCGTTACGGGCGACTGGGAAGCGAGGTTAAATGAAATTCCAGGATTGCTGTGGCAGGTCGTGACCGTTATCTGGATGCATTAGGACAGTATACTGGTTTTCTACCACATCGGAGGGGGGGGGGTTTGACTGTTTATATAATTTCTAGTATCATTTAGTACTATCATAGCAAACAAGCTGGTCTGCAGTGTGATTTTTGTTTACCAATAAAATCTGAATTATTCTTAAAATTTATTTGTATGTGTTTTTGTCCATGACAATGACTACCTGTGTCCTTCAAACAGTGGTTCACACTGACATTTATAGCTAATTGGTGTCATACACACATGACGGTAATGCATACTGAGGTATTTCAGTGCTGTGGCCTTTCACAACTTTGGCAATTAAGCATGTAGTGGTACTGTATAGTATGAGTCATTACAGAAGGTGCTCATTAAGACTGAACCCAAGTCAAAGTGAAAATAAGCAACACAAGACAGTTTATTTGCCATGAAGTGCAGTGAGGACAATAAAATTACTTGTTTATCAGGACCAAATGTCATTTGTATCGTTCAACAGCCCTCGCTGATACAGCATCTGTAAAGATTGGCGGTAATCCGTGGTGAGTCAGATTCTGGTTTAAGGCAGATTGTGATGGTTACCGCGAAGACAGAAACCTCAGGCCTCGACTTAAAATTTGCTGCTAGGTAGATGTTTCTACAGGGTCATGTGACAACTGTGCTCATTAGTTTCTACAACCATGACAAACAACGACCTTGAATCAAAGGAGTTTCAGGTAGTGCTTGGGAGCTCAAGGCCTTGAGTGGCATGCTTTCCACCTTCATTTGCTACAGTTACACAGATGTATAACTCGTTATCATCTGTATTCAATGTACCAATGTACACATCATATGCAGTCAGCTATGTACAGTGGGCCCAAATGTGATCGGTTAATAGTAGTACTCATGAGTTCACAGTAGTACAGTTACAGACAAAGGCTAATCATCATGGTGGGCAATACATGATGGAAATATAACAAAAGCAATTAACGCAACATAGAACATTGGAATTACCACATGTGGGCAGTATGGCCTGACAGTATTACCACATGTGGGCAGTATGGCCTGGCAGTAACAAAGAATACATTCTTTAACATGATTTAGCACAGTGTCAACACATAAATGTACGCATTTCAATAGCAACCCCTTATATTAGCTTACTGTTGTCACCTGATGTCTGCTTTACACACTAAACTTGTGAGGACTACCATAGAGTTCTTCAGTATGCTGCTGGAAATAAAACTTGGCTATACCGTCACCATAATTACATGCATTACTGAGCACAGATGGCCTTGGTTTATGTGCTTGGCCATGCAGTCTCTGACAAGTGCAATTGGTGAAGTAACTATACATGCTGACATTACGCTGGGCTTTGTGCCCAGGAATGTCTGGGCATCCCCTCACACTTTTCTAAGGTGGGCTGAATGCATAGCATTGCTAATGATTTCAACTTTATTTCTTTTATTTATTTGTTTGTTAACTGGGCTACTCCAATAGCAGAAGTTCACGAAGGCTTCCACGGGTTTAAAGAGTAGTGTAAGCCTCCGTGCTTCTCTTGATCCAAGAACAGCCCAAACCTCTGTCAACTAAGAGACAGCTATAACGTCTCTTACATGGACTAAATGATAGTACTCAATACCTTATTTGCAGCCAAAAGATATGCAAATGGTGTTGAGCGATCCAGGAAGCCAAAGCAGTCCGTGTAATGGGCGTGTTAGCTACGAAATATTACTCAGCCCCGACAACTGGTACATTTCTACCAAAATTGACTATGAACTATCAGCTCCAACAAAGGTGCATATGTTTCATCTATGCCAGCCAAATATGTGGCCATTGGCATTAAAAATGTGCAAAATTATTTAAAAATATTTTTTTTTTTTCGTGGGATTGCTTTCATGTTTAACTGCAGGCGCATACCCGCAAGCGAGTGCGCTGCCTAAAAGTGAAAACCGAAGCTTATAAACCCACAATGGTGGGTTTATGTGATACATGGAATGACAATGCAGGGACTAGCAGACCAAAACAATATGGCCTCCGTGTAGTGGTTGCCAGGGGGGCTCCGTGTGAGATGTAACTAAGCATTGCTAGGCAATCCTATAAATGAGGGTTACAATACTGAATCGCTTGCTGCCACATAGGCAATGAGCACTTTCCGAGTAGTGTAAGAGTTACAGAAGGGGGGAAGAACAGGTAAGAGGTAGGTGACATCCTTAGAGGCGATAGAAATAAATGTATCACATTGGAGGGCGTGTAATGTGACAGATGACAGACAGACATCGATGAGAAGATGGCCCAACAGAACACTAGGAAAGTCAAAAATACAGGGTGCACACCTCACACACACTCAAACTTTCTTGATATACGTGCATGTGTGCGTGTGAGCAGGTTCAACATGTGGGGCGTGTTGCAAACCATTCCACAATGGTTTTGCGTGGGCAGCTCTGCGTGTGTAAGGCTGTGCGGGCGTTTACCATGAATCAGCCAAGTTCACACAGTGTAAGGATGTGTCTTGTGCCGTTTAAGTAACTTTAATGATTGCTTAAGCTGGTGCACATTGCTCCCCTGAGGAAACAGGGAAAAAGGGAGCAACAGAATACAGAGAGCTGCCAGAGGATACCAGGGTTAATTTAGTGCGAAGACAATTGGAAGCAGGCAATTACACAGGCAGACTAGAAGCCAACCAGCCGTAAAACACTGCAAACAGCAGTGCAGGGGTATTTCTCTCAAGAGATACTGCAAGAAAGGAGTAAGCTATCAGAATTGAAAACTGAAAAAAGATGAACTCAGAGCAATGTAGGGCTGCCATAGCTGTTATAATCAGGCATAGGCGGGTGCTGAGGGTGGTGACAATGCAGATGCTGACAGACAACACAGAGTGAGGAGAAGGAGAAGAGTATATAGGCTGGGGTCACTACCATGGGTTACAGAGCTGGAGATAGTAGGCGCTACAGGTGGACAGAGACCTTCTGCAGCAAATTGTTGAGCTATTGCAGGCCACGTCTCACACCAGAACCAACAGAGGTAGACCATCCCAGTGAAACCAAGGTGGCTAAGAATACTAGCAGGTACCTTCAGAGACAACTGGTATTATGATGGGGATATCACAGTACACACCAACACATGTACCCAAATGATCATGATATGTGCTATGATACATAATATGATCCTGCGGAAACAACTGCAGCAGGACCAGCATAGGGCTGGGCCAAACATACCCCACCATTGCCAAGGCCACCACAGGCAGGGGTATTTCCGGAGGAGGAACAAACCTGACCTTGCTGATAGGCAGAAGGAGGCGTGCCCAGTTTGCCCTGGCCTTGGCAAAGAGGCAACGCATAGCACATACACTGGCTCAGTAGGAACACTGGGACTGATACCGCTCTGACTCACTCATATAGTAACAGTGATGCCTAACATGACACAACCTGCTTCAAACATGTACAGGAGTGTAGTATGTGCATCCGACAGAGCAGCCCTGCAACTACACCTGAGGCATGAATGCCATGTGTTAAGTAATGTAACACCTGTGCCATATGCACCTAGGGGACCCTGATAGCATCCACCCTCGCAATCACTTGAACCACAAAAACACAAACCCACCTCCATAGGTACCACAAGGGATAGGAACCTAGATTAATGCTACCCAATGCCAGAAGTATAAGCAACAAGATGGTGCAGTGTAAGCACAGTATAGAAAGAATGAATATCAGTGCTGTTATAGAAAACTGGGTCAAAGCCCACATCACCATCCGAACCCTACCAAGGCACACCTCCTACAGAAAATGTACAGCTGCAAAAACATGGAAGAAGCTACAAAACAAAGGGTGACTAACAGCAAATATAATGGATAACCACACCCCCATGTTGGTACCACAACAAAAAGAAAACAGCATGGATTAGCCATGGTCAATACCAATGGCTGCAAACTGCCTACCACTATATAGCTTGCTGCAGACCACTGTTGTCCTAATAGCAGGAACTGCACCAGGCCTATCGTGGCATACATGAAGATGTCAAGCCCCCAAAACCACATTATATTGCTTGACTGAAAATACCTACACATACACCATAGTGTCCTAGTGTCATAGTTTGCTACTAGGCTATCTGCCCTATGAATGCATTTATAAGCCTAGCCATAGCGATGTGACTATGCCCTTATAGTGGTAATAAGTGTATAGAATAGATTCTGAATATTGTGCCTCTGACTTAGTGACACATTATGACCCCTTTATGTCGAATTAATTGTTTGTGCCTCTGTCTAGTGATGACACAGGGAGGACCCCTGTAAAGTGAAGCCTACAGATCTCACATCCTTGTCCAGATTTCTCTTGAAGAGAGTCAGTGAGGGACTCTGTCTAACATGAACCTGATTCTATGCTAGAGTGTGAGAAGCCTCTGAGTTATGAATCTGTCCCTCCAGCATGTCTACCATGTACATGTGCTGAGGTTCAAATCTTTAGCTCTCATGGTTCACCAATTGGATTTGGATTGCTTGCAGTGGAGCATGTCCACCAAATCCTGATTGGACATGGTCTTGTATGTCGAGCATAGGTCACCCTGTAAGTGGGCGGTATGCTACTGAATAAAGCTGGATTTCCTTTAGTCTGAAAGCATATGACATGTGTTGTAGACCCGTGATCCTCTTGGCTTAAGGTCGTTTGGGGTCTCAGCTGTTGCAAGTGCTGGGTGAGGTACATACCAAATGGGGCTTTGTATTCAATCATGGGCCTGATAAGGAGAAGTATGGGGGCACAATGACCTCCTTTGATCTGGATGGAAAACCCTTCATGATAAGGTGGGCAAGTTAGAAAGTCTTTCTAACACCTTGGCAACATCAGGTGTCAAGCGAGAGAGGTCACACTATCATGGGTCCCCAGGTGTCTGATTTGTTTGCTGTGCTCTGATGGGTTACTGTCTATGTATTGATTTGTGGGCACTTTGTTCCCCCCAAAGGGGATGACTACACATCAGTTGCATTGATTTTCAGGCCATGATTGCGGGACCAGCTCTCTGTTTTGTGAGGGCATTCTGCTTAGGATGTGTGTGTGACTGATGTATTCACTATGGTGCCTAAGTTGCAGTCATCTGCAAACTGTCAGGCTTCAACCCTTCTATGTTTGCTTCCATCTGAAAAGTAAATGCCAAATAAAGAGGGTCCCAGGACAGATCCTTGTGGGACACCACTTGTGACTAGCTTTGAATCTGACAAGGCACCTGCAATGTTGACTTTATGGGTTCTGTTTGTAGCCATTTTGCAACCTATCCTGTGACATATAGGTGTTATATTTCAGCTGTTGAGCTTGTCTATGATGCCTGAGTGGGGTATTGTGTCAAGGCCTTGGCTAAGTGCAGGTAGGCATGTGGACGCTTAGCCCTCATCAATGGCCTACTAATAGTTTCAAATAGTCAACCTTTAGGTGCAAGAGCAGGATCTACCCTGTACAAAGCTGAACTGGGTGGGATCAGGGTCTATGGAGTCACCAATGTCTCTGTTTAACAGCTCCATAATGACACTTTCCATAGCTTTGCAGACAAGGCGTGGTTAAACTTGTGTGGTGTTCCAGGGTCATGAGCATCTCCTTTGTGGGTGGGTTACTGTTGCTGTGCATGTCCAGTGTTCAGGTATCCTGTAGCAAGGCTAAGGTTAAATAGCATTTGGCATATACGGAGTTTAGCTCCTTCTAGGTTCACGTAGCACACAACTGGGGATACCATCAGGTCCCATTGATGCTGTGTTCTTGTCTTTGCTGAATCTGGATCCCTGCATGGATATCTGAGATGACAGGGGTTGCATTCAGCTATGATAACTATCTTCTTTTGGGGGGGGTGAGGGGAAAATTGCACTGAACCTGTCTGTGGAATGTTGCCAATATCCGTCCAGGTCACACAAATTTCATATTATTTGTGTACCAACTGTGAGCATATCTGAGGGTTCCCACCCAGGTTTCTGACATAACTGAAGAAGGAATTCTGGTTATCTTTATTGTCTTTGGTGATTTTCACAAAGTTGACCTTGGATGTCTTTATGAGAGAATGTGGCTTTTACTAGTGCTGATCACAGCTGCCTTCCCTTTTAGGGATACAGCTCTGTCTTCACCATTAGTATCCTTCATTGTTATACGGGTTGTTTATGGCTGGTGCCCGCAGACAGGCCACTCCCTTGGTGGAGGGTCTTGGTTTTATTGTGATTGCATGGTCCATGCTTTCTTAGGAGATTATCCGTGAAAGCGTCATAAAGGAGTCACCATTGTGTGTTGTGGTTTCCACTGGCCCAGTCGTGGATATTTATCTCAGTCTGAAGACATGTGAAGTCCCAGCTTTTGAGGCGTTTGTCTACTACTCTCTTTGCTGTTAACACTAGCACCGACATTTTGTAGACAATTTTCCAGAATCCATCAAACAAAATGGACATGCAAAATGTAACACTTCCACAAGGGGTAAGCATACTGGATGTGATAATCAGAAATATGTGTACTGGATGTCAAGATGAGAAGTGTATCCCTCAGTGGTAAGACCAGACAATAGAGTAATCACACTGTAGTTACACCTCCCAACCCCAGTCCATGGCCAGAATACCACTTTGAAACACATGTATAAAGCATAGCTTGCACCCCTACAAACCAATGTGGAATTCATGAAAGGCCCTGTGCAAGTCCAGACCATGGGACACACTGCAGAACATGTTATACAGGCATACCATGAACACAGCCAACAGTGTTTGTAGTCTGCAATCACAAATAACAACAAGACACAATGCCATACACCCAGGCATCTGGCATGCTGAACCACAGCAATTACTAAACCATTGAAGAGAATGAGGAAGCTACCACATGATAGATCCAACAAAAAAAAAAAGGGTATCACAGAGATTGCTACTTTCAGCATGTTAATTTGGTACTTATAAAGTTGGAATATAAATTATAATTAGAACTGGAGTTCAAGGAGAAATGATTTTGAAGGCGCTGCTTTTTCTTATACTTGATTTTGACTGGCATTCCAGTAATGTATTTAAAAGTAATTTATTTTTTTCATGCCTCACACTTCATTTGCTCATCAGATATTACGTAAGCTGTCATGCAGCTTAAATGGACTTAAAGATATTTTTCTACACTTCTAGTTTTGCCTTTGATTATATCTCCTATGGGGTTGATGGGCTTCAGGTAACCCAGGGCAAATATATTTAATTAATGTTTTTAGGAGCCTTTTAAGCATAGCTCCTCCTTCGAAGTTATCACAATCTCCATCTTATTGGACCTCTACCCATTAAGCTGTTCCCAGCCCTTTGATTTTAAAGTCACTAGCCACTACCAACATTTGAGAGCTACAGTAAAGTCATGGTATTAACCTGCTACTTTCAGCATTACCTGTGTTGTACACAGCTGTTACGTGTCAGTATCCCATTTGTTGTTTATTGCTGCTGCTGCTGCTGCTGCTGGTTTTGCTGCTTTCTTTCTTTATATTTTTTCTCTCTCTGTCTCTCTCTCTCTCTCTCTCTTTCTCTGTCGGTTTTGTGCAATGAATGTATTGCATGTGTGGAGTGTTAGTACTGGATGCTTTTGTAGGTATCTGCATAGGTCCATGTGATGGCCTCTGCACCAATTGTAAGGCAGCATTTGCTAATTGCATGCAGCCAGTTGTGTACTGATTGCATGTCTCACTGTGATTTCAGGACAGTGCTATAAAAGGGTATGTGAGATAGGCATTGCCCTTTCAGATTGTAAGGGCGTGGACCATGCTGGTATGCTGTCAACAGTGTTCTATGAGTGTGAGGGTTAGTCAGTCTCTCATGCTTCATGCTGAGAGAGCAGTAATGATATTTTGCATAGATATAAGTAGGAAGGGGGAAGGTACTATGGTTGTGCTGTATGAATTGTTGGAGGAAACGGATGGTTATAGTTTACAGTGTATCTGTCAGGCAGCACATCTGATATATGTCAATCGTAGATTTGAAGTCTATAAACACCCGTAGTGATCAGATCAGAGGGCATCATTCGACAAGAAGGCCTTATGATTGTCTTTAGTACATGTGGCAAATTTTCAATCACAGTTTGCATGACAGGATTTGATCTGACTAGTGCTCTGAAGTGCTGGTTCAGGATACAGAGACATTGCTTACAATTCGTATCCTGCTCATTCTAGCGTTTCATCAGCCTTTATTGAACTGTTTTGCATACATTATAGTTATATCAGATGTGCGCCAGACAGGGTTACTCTTCCCTGCACAGGATGCATTTGTACTCTTGGATAATCCGGATTGCGTGCATCACTGTAAATGGTGGTATGGTGCTTAGGTGTAGTTGTGGAAATTGCTGTCTGGTCATAAGAAAGGGGGAGGGTGATGGGGCTCTGAAGCTATGAATACCATACCTCTGTACTATGTAATAAACTTTAGACAAGATTTTAGGTGTGATACTAGCTGTAGGAGGGGTTGTAGCAGTAACTTTGATAGCGACTCCTTTTTTATCGGACCTTAACAGGCAAGAGGATACTGCAGGGATGCTGCAAAGGTTAAGGATGTTGGTTAATAACAAGTCCAAGACACTATCATCCATGTGTGGAGTAGAAAAAAATTGTTACATGCCTTTTAACTTGACAAAATCATGGAGTCATTGGCCATTGGCGATATGGCCTGCATGAGTATGTCTTTATGTATGGTTGGTAACTTGAAGTGACACTAGATCATCATAAAGGATTGAATCACGATAGATAATAACTGGTTCAAATAGGTGGCCTGGGTCAATTGAGTGAGATTTGGGTGCTGGTCGATATATATGATTTGAAACTGGGTTTTGTCAATGGTTACCCACACCCGGAGTGTCCCATGTATGTACCTCTCAAGACATCTGCAACAACTGGAAAGGCCTCAGAAATACCTCACTAAAAGAATGACAGGCCTAAAGCAGATGCCCTACATTGACACCCTTAAAAAACTCCAACTATACTCTGTCGCATATCGTCTACTCAGAGGCGATCTCTGCTTAACATACAAGGCCATGTCAAACCCAGAGCTGTTGGACATGCTACACTTAAAGAAATCCGAATCCCTCAGAGCTACACGCTCCAGGGATCTAAACCTTGTCATCACAATAAACAAAACATGCTGGAGGGATAGGTTCCTGCCCCAGAGACTCCCCAGACTCTGGAATAGATTGCCCATACATGTCAAGCAGAGTGCCTCTTTGGACCTCTTCAAGAGGAACCTTGACAATTGGATGGGAGAAAGGAAATTCACCCCAGGGATCACGTCAGTTGCCCTGCTAGACAGGGGTCCAGGAAAGTAAATAATGTCGGAAGAAATAGCCAGGGAATTGTTATGGCTAGGCTTGTATAGGCCCTAGGGCTGATAGCCTAGTATCAACCTATGAACCTATGAACCTATGACTCTACAACACAGCCTGACTCCTGTGAGACTTACTAACCCTTTTAACTGCTTAAAAGTGCCTTT